>NW_007213283.1:209604-261394 GCF_000164805.1 Carlito syrichta
CGGCCCTGCGCGCCCTCCCAGCCCGCCGCAGCCCTGCCCGGCGCTCGGCTGGCCCGGGGCGGCAAGCCGGGCGCCGGGAAACCCGAGCCGGGAGCTAGAATGGATGCCTGGCGCACAGTTCCCTCAATTCAGATTATCCGAAATTGTGAGTCACGCCCCCCTGGGCAAACCCGGTCTCCAGTTAGGGTGACTTTTATTTATTTTTTTTTTTTAAGATAAATTCCCGTCTGCCTCCCAACTCACCCCATCTCGGTTTGCTGACGTTGCTGATTTTTTTGGTCCTAGTTCCAACAGTATATTTGTTTTACATTATTTTCTTAGTGTCGTTTTTAATATTAAGAAAAGATCTGAAATGTCATTTTATATTAGTTCATATTACAAGTAGTGATTGCGCTGACCTTATTTTTCTTTTTTTCTTTTTTTTTTTTTCTTTTTACTTTGCACACATAAACACACTTCGGTTATAGAGCCCGTTTCAAGCTTGAGGGATTTGCCAAGAAAAAAATCTAGGAAGAAATGAGCTTGTGCTGTGTCTGCATTTTTCTTACTTACACATTGTATTCCCCGTGTGTTCCTGTGATTCTTGCATATGATCATCACATGTGGGAGAGGAAAGAAAAAATATTAGCAAAGAGGAAGAGATGACTGATAAGAGAGCTCCGGCTTTCCGCTGGCTTAATATTTGAGAGTTAATTTACAGGGCAGTAAAGATTAAACCACTGGGGGTTTTAAACTAATTTTTCAGAAAATTCACTAGCCGTCTGTTCGTTATAAAGTGAAGGTCTCCCCCTTTGCTAAGTGCTGTGGTGTGGAGTTGGAATCTTCCTTATAAGGTGTCTAACTCAGCATCCTTCCTTTTGATGATGATCTACCTTTAAGCCAAATAAAACCCAAAGGATTAATTTGAAATGGGTATGATTTATTTATTTGCTTGCTTCATTCACTTAAAAAAAATCACTAATTTGGAACCTGCCAGGTCTACTGGCTCTGTGGATGATGCAAAGATAATCTTACCCTTAAAGAACTTAGAATCTAGTAGGGTAGATAAGGCATGTAAACAAGTAAGTATATGCAAGATCCAAGATAAATGCCATAAGAACAGATCAGATGCTCTCAAGAGTCTGGCTACAGAGAGGGAGGCAGGGGTTTCTTTTAACTGATAATTCTACAGAGGCTTAAAGTTGCTTATCACTCCCAGTAACCTGTTTGAGTTTCATCCTTGAAAATGGATAAATAAAGCCACGTTAGAGTGTTTGAGGATCTTGTCACTTAAAATGATGTAAGCATAAAACACTTTATAAACCGTGAAATGCAGCACAAGTATTCATTTATTTAGCTCAAATTTTTTGAAAAATGCAGATATATATTTTGGGTCCTGTGATTTCTGGGTTTAGTCAAGCTTCCCCTTGAGCTGTAGGGGATGGGACATGAAGGACAACAGATGCCTTCTGCAAGGGGAGGTGATTTGTAGGGCACATCAGACACCGTGGCTTATGGCAAGTTACCTGGAGACCTGTGTATTATGTTTCTAGCCCTTCTCCCCTCAGGCAGAGACCGATACTCTTGGTGGTTGGTGAGCAAAAGAGGCCAAAGAAATTCCTGTTGATGGACTGACCAACAGGCCTCAGGCTGGCCCTGATCCCCTTCTCCCATCCCTCTTAACCAGAGGGCTATATTTCAACAGAGCAGACAGTGTGATCTTCCTTCACATCCCGAGACACTAGATGGAGGACGGTGGGAACTGGATGTTGATGGGCCTGCAAGGACAGTGCTCAGTGGGGTTTCATCTGCCTCCTCCCAAAATGGCTACAGAGCAATTGGAGAAGTGATAGAAAGGAGGCCCTAGGTCTACTGTTAACCTAAGCCGGATTGCCCCCCACTATCACCATAGAACAGTGAAAATTAAGGAAAACTGAATTGATGTCACTGTAGGAGAGAAAGCCCTTGACTTAAGAGGAAATTATGATATGAGTAGTGTATATATAGAGTATATAAAGATATCTGTATATATATGTAATATATACATATGACTCACATAGATATTGTTCATATACAGGAAACTGATTCTAATATGAGAGTCTAAAAGAAAACAGTCACTACTAAACTTTGTGCAAGAGCATGTAAACGCATTTTCTCTGTAAGCAGCAGACACAGGGTAGGTAGGGGGAATGCACAATGTAAAAAATCAAGACACTCCATCAGTTTTACCCTTGATGTTGACTGTAAATAAAGCCCACACAGAAGCACTTTAAAAAGGTGGAAAGGTTAGGAAATTTCCCTTTTCTTATTTTTTCAGATTAAAAAAGTATACATCTGTAGCTTGTATTTAATAGAACTGGAATATTTGCTGACAATTGTTACTGAATTCTTCAGTCAAATATCTAGTACTTGTGCAAGTTGTCAAAGTTTTATCACATAAAAAATCTTTTGGAATAGAATTAAAGAAACAAAAATAATAATATCACATGAAACTTTTCATGAATAAATAGCACAAAGGCAGAGCTCCTCACAATTTAGTGAATTTAAGAATCCCTGGGGAAGACAGGCTCAGTGGCTCAGCCTGTAATCCTGCACCTTTGGGAGGCTAAGGTGAGTGGATTGCCTGAGCCCGCAGGTTCGAGACCCGCCTGGGCAGCGAGACCTCATTTCTACAATAAATAAATAAAAAATTCAGCCAGTCGTGGTAGCGCGTGCCTGTAATTCCGGCTACTCGGAAGGCTGAGGCGGAAGGATCGCTGGAGCCCAGCAGGTGAGGCTGCGGTGGCCGGGAGCGGCCACTGCACTCCAATCTGGGCGACCAAGTGAGACTCCAACTCAAAAAAAAAAAAGAATCCCTGGGGAACATCTTTTAAATTCAGATTTCCTGCCATTCCCCAGAAATTCTGATTTAGTAGGTCAGATAGAGCCCATGAAGCCGCAGTTTTAACATGTAACTCAGAAGGTTTAGGTTAGAATGACTGGGGTACCACACTTTGCTCCACTGTGCCCTAGAAGGCTAGCTTCAAATAAGCTACTTTGGATGACTAGAGGGGTCGAGAAATTGCCCTACCAAAAAAAAAAAAATCCATACTGTATCGATCTAATTTTGAAATATCCATGATTAGCTTTATCTCTTCTTTTTTCTTTTTTTGTCTTTTTTCTAATAGAGATGAAGTCTCACTATGTTGCCCAAGCTGATCTTGAACTCCTGGGATCAGGCAATCCTTCTGCCTCAGCCTCCCAAAGTACTGGGATTATAGGCTTGAGCCACTGCACCCCCAGGTAACCTCCAATCGTTCATCTAAAGCTTATTCCCAACAGTGTAATCTGCACTGAAGGTGGGAAGCCTGGCCAGGTTCTGAGGGAATGAAGCTCTGAAGAGCAAGTCTGATGACAAGAAGTCAAGGAGGAAAGTACTATTGAGGATGCAGGAGCCGAAATGCAGAGTCCAAAGAAGCCAAGAGTACAATAAAAGGACTCAGCTATTGGGGAGAGAAGAGCAAATGAAAACACAAGGGAAGGATACGGAGGCCCAAAAAGAGGAGGAGACAGAGAGCATGGAGGATGGGAACGTCTGAATAAAACACACCCTGTGTTAGGGTTATCCTATTTATTAATTTTGCATCATTTAATTTACTTTGCAAAATTTTATGATTACTTTTTTTTTTTTGGAGTTAAGAGTCTCACTCCATTGCCCAGGCTGGAGTGCAGTGGCACACTCACAGCCACCCCACTGTCGATTTGCTGGGCTCCAGCGATCCGTCTGCCTCAGTCTTCCAAGTAGCCGGAACCACGGGCATGTGCTACCACACCCGGCTAATTTTTGATTTATTGTAGAGACAAGGTCTTGCCAAGTTGTCCAGGCTGGTCTCGAACCCACAGGCTCAGGCAGTCCACTCGCCTCGGCCTCTCAAAGTGCTGTGATTACAGGCTGAGCCACCGTGCCTATGATTATTATTTTAGAGTTATGGTTTCACCCTGGTGTTGCAGCTGGAGTACAGTTGCAATCATAGCTCACTGCAGCTTGAACTCCTAGGCTCAAAGGATCCTCATGCCTCAGTCTCCTGAATATCTAAAACTGCAGGTTTGCGCCACTATGCTCAGCTAATTTAAAAAATTTTTTTTTTTTTAGAGATGGACTCCAGCTCTGTTGCCCAGGCTGTTTTTAAACTCTTGGTCTCAAGTAAGCCTCGTCCCTCAGCCTCCCGAAGTGCTGGGATTACAGGTGTGAGCTACTTGACCTGGCCTTAGTTTGTACAATTTGATAATGCTAGTGCTGAAAGGGTTTTCACAAAGTTACTCCATCAACCCCCTAATTTTACAGATAAAGAAGCAAATGAAAGACACAAAACTAGCTAGGGAATACATTTAGGTAAAATAAAATAATCTATTGGGAAGAAATGTCCACATTACAAAGAAGTAAAAATAGAGGATCCCTGTGTTACATAAATCCATTGTTAACCAGAAGAAAAAGGAGAGGGGAGAATAAGGAGGGAGGAGGTGAAGGAGGAGGGGGAGGGTAAAAAGGGAGTATTCAAAGAGAACTAGGTCAGATTTAAGTCACCTAAGTGCTAATTATGATATTGATTGTTATTAGCTGTATGAGCTTCTGAAACTTAACCTTTAGCTTCCTATCTGTAAAACAGAAAGAATAATACCTCCCTCAAGTGTTGTAAGAATCAAATGAGCTAGTTAATACAAAGCATTGATCACAGTGGCTGGTCCTTTTTACTTGTATTATGTGCCTTCCCTTTCTCTTAACTCAGGGGGATTTGCTGCCATTTTGTGATCATCTTTACTCATTCTTTTATTGAAAACATTCCTGGAATTTCCATTATCTGCTTCGGGGCAAAGTACAGAAATAGAAATAAGCCACAGTGGCTATCTTCAAAGAGCTCGCAGTCCAGTGAGAAAGACCACAAAGAAATAGACAATTGTAAATTAATATGGGAACACCGGTACAGCCAAGATGTAACATGAGCCAGGACAGGGACACATCACCCAAAAGAAGAACAAGAACAAGGGGGTATCACGTAGTGACACCTGAGTGGAGTCTTAGCAGACAAGTAGGAATCCTAAAAGATATCTGTTGTCTTGCCTGGGCCCAACATCTTTGTTGAAGGAACGTTACCCCTTCCTTTGGGAAAATGCTCTTCTTTCGCTCCAATCAGATATCGTGTGCTGTCAATCACTTCTCCACCTAAGCTGGGGGTGGGCTCATGACCCAGGAATAGCCAATCATAGGTAGTGATTGGCGTTTTCATGGTAACAGTGAGAGAGAAAATGCTCTTTTTTCACTTTGGAATTAGTAAACTGGAGTAACATAAAAATCGAGACTATCCCGTCATCCCACCATGCCCTCTCCTGCACCTGTTATTATCGAAGGAGAAAATGAAACTATTGCCCAGGGTGCTGAAAAAAATAGAGTATCTTGAGGATGCAGAAGTCCTGGTTTCCATGCCCACAGGCAGTGCCCTTTTTATTACTCCCTTTAATATTTTTTTTCCTTTGGTCAGAGGCTCATTCTGTCGCCCAGGCTGGAGTGCAGTGGCACCATAATGGCTCACCACAGTCTCTACCTGCTGGACTCAGACATCCTTCTGCCTCAGCCTTCCAGCTAGCTGGGATTACAGGTAGCTGCCACCATGCCAGGCTAATTTTTTTATTATTATTATTTACTGTGGCGATAGTTCTGGCCACATTGCCCAGACTGGTCTTGAATTCCTGGGCTCAGGCAGGCCTCTCGCCTTGACCTCACAAAGTGCCCAGCCCTTTATCCTGAATGTTAGCTTATGTGAGAATTCTGTCACTTGCAACTAAACAAGCCTCTTTACCTGCTTAATATAGAAATTATTTTAACATAAGATAGTTAATATAAAAACCAAACACATTTGCAGACTTAGCCTAGTAAAAGTAGGGCTCACCATCTAGATTTCCAGGCCATGGCCAAGCATCTCATACCCTAGCTGTTCATTAGTTTCCTGCCTAAACTCTAGTTGGCTATCAGAACTGGAATGTGCACCAAACTGCAGCCTGATTGGCAAGAGCCTTGGCTCTCAGCAAGGCTCTTTGGCTCCCTTGCCCGGAGTAGTCTTCAAATTCTTGGACATGCTCTTAGAGTACATTTACAAGTAAATATCCTCTTCTAGCCTGGACTGTGCCCCTCCTGTTCCCATGCAACTCCTCAGACTGGGAGGCTTGATTAAGTCAGCTTAGTGTTCCCAATACCCCTCTGGAGAGCAAAATCCAGACTTCCCAGGTGATTGATTCATAAAGGACCTGCTTTATGGTCCAGATGGTCTTCACAACCCCCCTGCTAGGACTCCTCCCTCTGGGTACCATGTCTCTGTGGAGAGATGGTCAATATGACTTACACCTGAACCTGACCAAGTTTTGATATTAATCAGCTCCTCTGCTTTGTCACCCATCATTTTCTTCCAGTAAATTCTCATAGTTTTTAGGTGGAAGCCAAATTCTTCCGAGTTCTTATTCTACTTTCAAGAGACAAATTGTTGACCAGATGCAATGGCTCACACTTGTACTCCCAGCACTTTGAGAGGAACCCTTGCATCTAGGAGTTTGAGACCAGCCTTGGTAACATAGTGAGACTCCATCTCTACATTAAAAGAGAGAGACAGATAGTAATACCAGTTTTCCCATCTTAGGCTGAGGGCTGGGAGAGCAGAGCCAGACACACATTGTGAACTTCTTCCCCCTGGAGAACTAGCTAGGGCCCTTAGAACACTGATCAGTCCCTCCACAGTGATTATTGGGCATTTCCTCCATAGTGATTATTGGGCATATAAAACTAAGGAAAATCCCAAGTATTACATCACAATAAAAGAATGAAATAGGCCGGGTGTGGTGGCTCACACCTATAATCCCAGCACGTTGGGAGGCTGAGGTGAGAGGATTGCCTGAGCCCATGGGTTTGAGATCAACCTGGGCAACCTGGTAAGACCTCATCTCTACAATAAATCAAAAAATTAAAAATTAGCCAGGTGTGGTGGCGTATGCCTGTAGTTCCACCTACTTGTAAGTCTGAGGCAGAAGGATCACCTGAGCCTAGCAGATGGAGGCTGCAGTAGCCAGGAGCATGCCACTGCACTCCAGCCTGGGTGACAGAGTGAGGCTCCAACTAAAAAAAGAAAAAAGAAAAAAATTAATTTAAAAAAAAAAAGAAGAAGAAGGCTAGACTTGGTGGCTCAGCCTGTAATCCCAGCACTTTGGGAGGCCGAGGCAAGTGGATTGCCTGAGTTCAAGACCAGCCCGGGCAAAATTAGCTAGGCATGGTAGCATGCACCTGTAGTTCTGGTTACTTGGAAGGCTGAGATGGAAGGATCGCCTAAGCCCAGCAGGTCAATACTGGGGTGGCTGTGAGCATTCCATTCACTCTGTTGCCAACAGAGTGAGACTTCACCTCCAAAAAAAAAGAGTGAAATATTGGGATAGTTTATTGTGTCACAGACAGCTTTAAACGTCAATTATTTTAACAACTTCAACGATTCTGTTTTACAAAATTAGCACAAATGGCTCTTCAGTATCATTACAATGACCTCACACCTCAAACTAGTGACCACCTGCACTAGAATGAAATTGTTTCACCACATCTGATGTACCCTTCCTCCAATAAGCATCTTTATTCACACAGTATTTGCTCTTACTTTGTGAAGAAAATCCAGAAAATAGTGCTTTTCATTTCTGAATTCTATACAACTACATACTGTCCTCTTTGTTTGATAAAGCAGTCACCTCCTGCAGGGAAATCTCCCAAGGATGATCCAAGGACCTAAGAGTGTCACAAGTCAACTCACATGTGCAACATAAACTTTCCTCAAAAAATACTTCTAAATTAAAATAAGGGCCAAATTCTTTTTTGCATTTTTGACCCCCTTGGCATCATGAAGTACCATCAAATATGTTAGAGACTAATATAAAAAAAGAACAGATACAGGCTCAGTAGGTAAATGATGCCTTCTTGCTAAATCATGCTCATATGGTAACAAATCTTCCTATCTGAAAAAAAGATTTCTCTGTAGTTCAAATTCTGAAGATGAATGATTTTGTTCTTATGCAACACATGGTAGCATATGGATGGTAAATGTAAAAGAACCCATGACACAGCAGTAAGTACCATATTCATATTTAGAGCAGCAATTTAGCTCCATTAAAATAACATCTGTCACATTAAATTTATGTTGTTAATTTGAATTAAATACATGATTTTGTTGTAGTATTATTTTTTGGTTTTGCTTATATAAATGGAGAGCTATAAGCATAAATAGTCCATGCTTACATTTGTACACATTTAAGTAACATTATGATTAATGTAATTTGGCACCAGGAGTTTATAGATTTTATTTTAAAAAAATGAAAAAGAGGTTAGATATGTACTCGAGATTGCAAAATAAGGCCGGGCACAGTGGCTCACTCCTATAATCCCAGCACTTTGGAAGATTGAGGTGAGAGGATAGCCTGAGTCCCTGAGTTCAAGACCAGCCTGGGCAGCTTGGTAAGATCTTTTCACTATAATAAATCAAAAAATTAGCTGGGCATGGTGGTACATGCCTGTGGTTCCAGCTACTTGGAAGGCTGAGGTGGAAGAATCGCCTGAGCCCAGTAGGTCGAGGCTGTGGTGGCCATGAATGTGCCACTGCACTCCAGCCTGGGTGACAGAGTGAGACTCCAACTCAAAAAAAAAAAAGCAAAATATTGGGTTAATGCAATAGCTATGTTAAGACTAGCTAGTGTGATGACAGATTTTTGTAAAATATTATCCAAAAATTTAAAAGCCTTCTAAGTCATTGTATTTGTATAAAAAGCTAAATACTTCAAACTGTCTAGAGTCAAAAATTAATTTGCAGTGACTTACAGGTAAAGATGAAGACTGAACTCTTTATCTAATCTTGCTTCTTCCCAAACCCTACTGAAACTTCACCAAAAGTCATAAAACCCACAAGGAGAGGGAGATAAAGAAAACAACACTTGAAGCAGGAAAGAAGATGGCCAACTGGAAGCTGACTTTGCAGACCAGAAAAAAACCTTACCCTAAATCAGCAGTAGGGGCAACTGAGAATAAATCTAATTTCAACTGAAATGTCAGACAAAAGCCGAAGGGTTGAAAGCACCAACCTTTCTGAAAGTGGAGAGTGGTGGAGAGAGGATTAAAATGACTGGTTGAAATAATTAGATCCCTCACCTCCTAGGCCGACCCTACACAGCTGGGCAACTACAAACCCAGAAGAAAATCAGACAGAAAAATCAGAGGCTCTCCGGACCTAGAACCAAATCCAGGGGGATTAAACACTCATCCTTGAAGCTAACATTCCCAGTCTCCACTCCCAGTATGACAAACAGAATACAGGCAGCCAGGCCATCATCCTTCACGTGGGAGACTGGAAGTGTATTTTGTGAGGAATCTGAACAACCATCACTAACAAAAAAAAAAGGAAAAGTCACTTATGTACGAACTTCTGCTCAGTTTTTTATTTTGATATACTTAATCATGAACAGACAAAAATTATCAGACATCTGAGGATAGTCTGTCACACAAATGTTGAAATAAAATATGTAAACAGAAAAAGACAACTGCAAAGACTAGGGGGAATAATTTTTTTTTAACTAGCACTAATATTTTCAGAGAGGAGCGCTGACAAGGTGGTAGGTGCCTGTAGTCCCAGTTACTCAGGAGAATAAGCTTAATTTCAGGAGTCTGAGGCCAGCCTGGACAACACAGCAAGATCCCCACCCATTTCTAGAAAAATAATAATAATATCTATGAAGCAGTAATAGAAGATTTTAAATGAATTAAACAAGAAAAAAATACAATTACAGAGAACAAAAAAATTTTAACATGGTTGTAGAAATAAGTGCTCAGTAGATAAGTTAGACAAGAAGGTTGAAAAAATACCTCAGAAAGGAAAAAAAAGAAAACACGAAAAATAAGAGATAAACCATAAGCAAATTAAAAAACCAGTTCATGAGAAGTTACTCAAAGAGAGACTACAGAAAACAATTATTTTATTAATGAAATACCCACTCTGAAATATTGGATATTTCAGTAAACAGGAGTTATTGACTATGCTTATTCACCTGCTCACTCGCTCTCTATCTTTCTCTCTCTCTCTCTCTCTACTCTCTCTCTCTCTCTCTCTTCCTCCAAGTCAGGATACAGCAAGAATATGGCTGTCTGCAACCCAGAAGAGGGTTCTCACAGAACCCGCCCATGCTGACACCCTGATCTTGGACTTGCAGCCCCCAGAAGTGTGAGAAAGAAATTACTGTTGTTTATAGGTCATTCGTCTATGGCATCTTCTTATAGCAACCTGAACTAAGATAATGAGGGTCAATGAGAAGATTTTATAAGTTTCCAAGGTGACGGGGATCACTTACAAAGCATCAGAAATCAAAATAGCTCTGAACTTCCCAGCAGCAATGCCGGAAGTTACAGGAAAAGGAGGCAATGAATTCAAAACTCTGAAGGGAAATGATTTTCAACTATTATATATCTAGCCAACTTCTCAACTGTGTGTGAGGGCAAAGATCTTTCAGTCCAAAACTTCTCTCAGAGAGTCACCGAAGGATAAGCACCACCAAAATGATGGCGTAAATCAAGAAAAACGAGCACACGAGTTACCAGATAAAAGAGATGCAACACAGGAGAGATGCAAAAGGAATTCCCACACTTAGGATGACACACCAATCCGGGGGCAAGGCATCTGGGTTCACACAGGCCCAAGTGTTCCAGAAGAGATATAAGATGATACAATTAAGTGTGTACATAGAAAAATAGGCAGGCCAGGCACAGCGGCTCATACCTATAATCCTAGCACTTTGGGAGGCTGAGGTGAGAGGATTGCCTAAGCCCATGGGTTTGAGACCAGCCTGGGCAACTTGGCGAGACCTCATCTCTACAATAAATCCAGAAGAATTAGCCAGGCATGGTGGTGTGTGCCTGTACGCCCAGCTACTTGGAAGATTAAGGCGGAAGGATTACCTGAGCCCAGTAAGTTGAGGATACCGTGGCCATGAACGTGTCACTGCCCTCCAGGTGAGACTCTAACTCAAAAAAGAAAAGAAAAGTAGGCAAATAGGAAAACAAGACAGTCATTCACTGAGGCAAAACTCCAAGGTATACAGTAAAGGAAAAGTAATCATGGCTCCCCACAAGACTCAGTGCTGAACAGCCTACAATAACAATAACTGTAGCGATAGTCATACAGTCATAGCAACGTTAACATTGAGTTCATCAGAAATATAATAAACCCAAATAAGGAGGATGAAGAGCTAGGAAGTATTTATGACTGTACGTGATTCCAGTGGAGGATAAAAGATATCTAAATCCTCATCTTCATGACGGGAAGTCAACAGATAATGTCTAAACCTGAAAAAAAGTAAGAAGTAACATTATGAGCACATGGCTTAGAGATATGCAGTTGAATAACAGGTGAAGCAGCTTTTAAGGTATAAAGTAGACACCTCTGAGAAAAGGGATATGGAAAATAAGGGGTTGGAGAAGGTCATTTTTCTTTGCACATTTTGTAGAACTAAATGATTCTTTTTTTTTTTTTTTTGAGTTGAAGTCTCACTCGGTCGCCCAGACTGGAGTGCAGTGGCCACTCCCAGCCACTGCAGCCTCGGCCTGCTGGGCTCTGGCGATACTTCCGCCTCAGCCTTCCAAATAGCCAGAATTACAGGCATGCGCTATCACGCCCGGCTGATTTTTTGATTTATTGTAGAGATGAGGTCTTGCTGCCCAGGCAGGTCTCGAACCCGCGGGCTCAGGCAATCCACTCACCTCGGCCTCCCAAAGGCATAGGATTACAGGCTGAGTCACCGAGCCCGGCTAGAACTAAGTGATTCTTAAAGTGATGTGTATATATAACTTTAATAAAATTTAAAAGTAACAGGCTCATATAACTTATAAATTTATGCAGAATAGAGCAAAAAGCAATGGTTTTTATGGTTAGAAACAGTGACCCAGATTTAAGTACAAGAAGCAGGGTTGCCTCATGACTGTCATGGAGCCTAGGCACTTCGTCTTTTGGGGTCCCTCCCACCATCATATCAATATTAAAAGTTGTTTTTAATATAACTATTTTTTGAGTCAGAGGTCTCATTCTGCTGCCCAGGCTGGAGTGCAGAGGCACAATCACAGCTCACCACAGCCTTGACCTCATGGGTTCAGGTGATCCTCCTTCCTCAGCATCCTGAGTAGCTAGGATTGCAGGCATGCACCACCACGCCTGGCTAATTTTAATTTTTTGTAGAGACAAGATCTGGCTATGTTGCCTAGGCTGATCTCAAACTCCTGGGCTCAAGCGATCCTCCCTCCTTGGCCTCCCAAAGTGCTGGGATTACAGGCCTGTTTTTGGTATAACTTTAAATGTTTTGTTTTCTTTCTTCTTAGGCAAAACTTAATAAAATTTTGTTGGGCCCCTTAAAATCATCACAGACCCCAGGCACTGTGCCTCCTGTGCCTAAGTCCTTCCTGAGGAGAGGAAGAAAAGGAAAACCACAAATTCCTGTTTCCTCTAGTTAACAAAGCTCCCTTAGCTTTGGGGATCAAAATTTCTAGGTCAGAATAGTGGCAGATTAAGTGACTCTGTAAACAATAAAGCTTTATTTGACCTGATCCCACACTGTTAAACCATTTTATACAATATTTTCTCAATTTATTTTATAGCAATAAAATCATGTTGAAGAGTTTGAACCCAGCAGCTTGATGTAAAACAATCCTAAATTTGTTGACTGTATTTTCGTTTTTGCATAGGATTATTCTCAATATAACAGAATATGAAAAGTCCAATTCTTTTTTCATTATTATAAAGTGAACCTGACAATTGCCTTTTAGTTATAATTTTTCAATCTCTGTATAAAGAGCACGTCACACATGTGATCGACTTAATCATACCTACCTCAATTAGTTAAGTTGGTGAGACCCAACACTGTTGAAACTGTGTCCAAAGATGCAGATGAAAACTAAGAGCATTTATTTTTCTTTTTTTTGAGTCAGAGTCTTACTCTGTTGCTCAGGCTGGAATGGTGGCGCTATCATAGCTCACCACATCCTCGACCTCCTGGGCTCAGGCAATCCTTCCACCTCAGCCTCCTGAATTGTTCGAACTACAGGCACACACCACCACGCTTGACTAATTTTTTAATTTTTTTGTAGAGATGAGGTTTTGCTATGTTGCCTAGGCTGGTCTTAAACTCCTGAGCTCAAGTAATCTGCCTGCCTTGGCTTCCCAAAGTGCTGGGATTACAAGTGTCAGCCACCACACCTGACTGAAAACTAAAAGCATTTCTTTAATTGTATAGTAATAAGTTGCAATCGTGCAACTCTATATATTTTTATTTTTCTATAATTTTAATCTTTTTTTTTTCTTTTGTGTAGGAGTCTCACTCTGTTGTCTAGGCTAGAGTGCAATGGCATGCTTACAGCCACCGCACCCTTGACCTGCTGAGCTCAGGCGATCCTTCCACCTCAGCCTTCCAAGTAGCTGGAACCAAAGGCATGCCACCATGCCCGGTTAATTTTTTTTATTTATTGTAGAGACAAGTTCTCACCAAATTGCCCAGCCTGGTCTTGAATCCCTGGGCTCAGGCAATCCTCTCCCCTCCACCTCCCAAAGTGCTGGGATTACAGGTGTGAGCCACTCCACCTGGCTTATACATTTTTCAAAGCCCTCTCTCTTTGCTGATTGGGAGTCTATCATCTCCATATCAACGTATCTAAAACTGAACTTCTCATTTATATTACCTCCCTCTCTTGACTTACCCAATGCATTCAGCTGGTACTACAATTCCGGTCACTCTAGCTTGAATCTAATATACCTGTCTCTCCTCCCTAATCCCAACTTCTAATTGGTTAACAAGTTCTATTAATTCTTTACTGCAATATTTCACATGTTTATGTTGTCCATGTCCAACCCTACCATCCTTCTCTTCTCTGAATTAGAACTTGTGTAATGGACTCCTAACTGGTCTCACTCAAGCAACTCCTTCTTCAATTCATCTGACACTTTGCCATCACATCAATTTGTTAACATAGTAATCATATTATCCAAAAGTGTTCAATGGCTCCCAGCTACATAAAATTGGCCATTTATTTAATGTCTAATGGACACTCTTCTATAGTCTAATAGCCAGCTATGCTGGTTACTCTCAGACTTTTTTGTATACTTTTTAATGAAAGTCTTTCCCCAATTGCTGTGGTCAGTCTGGTCTTTCATTTGGAGTGCGCGCACGCACACACACACACACACACACACACACACACACATAAATATACACATATATATAAAATAATATGAATTTACTTAATGCCACTGCATTCTACACTTAGAAATGGGTAAGATGGTAAATTTTATTTTGTGTATTTCATTACAGTTAAAATTTAAATATATATGCCAAAGTCTATGTTCTATATATCTTCAAATTATATCTGAAAACTTTAATGCACTATCTACCTAGTTTATCAACTTTGAGTGAGTTGGAAGAAAACACTGGTTCAAGTCCTGGCTCTCAGAGACCAGTTATTAAACTTTAGGTAAGTTGCTTAACCTTTTGAGCCCAGTCTGTAGAACGAGTGAGTGGATTCACCAGATGATCTCCAAAGGCCCTGTTCTAATAGTCTGTAACTTTGGAGAGCACACATCATCTTCAGAATTATGGGAGAAAATCCTCTATCTGGCTCCCATCCCAGAACTGCAAACCAAGGCACACTAAGAGAGCGGAACCTGTTCCTCTCCCAGCCCCACGGATTCTAAAAACAGTCTGGGAAACTGGTAGCAGCTGTGAATTTGGAGGCCTGTGCTTTGGCCCCACCCCAGCTGTGCCTCTGTTTTGGGAATTCCAGAGCTGCACTTGTACTCAACCAACATCCTGTCCTCCTCGCACTCACTGTCCCCAGGCTTAGTGGGAAGGGATAAACCTCTCAGTCTGGGGTTCACTCACCAGGCCTCCAGCTTTTTCTATGGGGCGGGGGAGGGGTGGGCAAAAGGAGATTTCCCCTCCCTCTACTGCAACACATTCAGGAATGCTTGAGAAAACAGGTCTCATTCATTAACTTTGCAAGATATTTTAACAGTTTTATAACTTCAAATTTTAAGGTTTGGAACTTTTTTCTGTTTTGCAGTTCCAAAATCATGTAAAATATATACTTTTAAATTAGCCAGGCGTGGTAGCGTGCGCCTGTAGTTCCAGCTACTTGGAAGGCTGAGGCAGAAGGATCGCCGGAGCCCAGCAGGTCGAGGCTGCGGTGGCCGGGAGCGGCCACTGCACTCCAGTCTGGGCGACAGAGTGAGACTCCAACTCAAAAATAAATAAAATAAAATAAAATATATACTTTTCCAACTTTCCCACTTTTGGAAAATAATACTGTTCTGATGGTTGTCCTTTGAAATTAATGATAAAAGCTAAGGTATTTTTTTCTCAAAGTAAAAGAGTTAAAGTAGCTTTGCGTTAGCTTGCAAAAATCTCTAGTTTATTCTTTAGCTCAGGGTAGTAACAATAACTGCAAATCTGTCAACCAAAAAGACTGTAATATGAATAGTCTTTAAGAGTGCAAGCACATTGTAAAATCCCAAAGGCTCAACTTCTAAATGCAAAGGAGAGGCATGAGGATTGTCATCTTAATTGTAGCTCACTTGCCTACCAAGGCTTACCCGGAGTCCTGAACAAAGGGTAAAGCCAAATACTTGAGGCCTGAGATCATCCAACTGTCAACTAATCTTTGTTTTAAAAAAGGAAGAAAAAGAGAGAGAGAGAGAGAGAAATGTCTGTCATTCTTCTCAGTAAGTATTTAATGATTTAGTGACCTGCTGATTTCTCTACGGGATTTAAGACTATCTATGTAAAGATTAAATAAAATGGAAACTAAGTGAATGAGAAAAGCTGTACTAAAGAAAAATTATAGTTTAGAAAGAAAAGAGATTAAGAAACAAAAAAATGTGTACATGTTTGCATATTTCTTGGCATTGATGAATCTTCGTTTAATCATCGTTAAATGTTATTTGTCACCAGGTCATTACCACTAGAAGATTCTCCAAGAGCTATTCCATTAAAAGGTTCACTCCAGATGTGCCAGAATTCTACATATTTTGCTTATCTGCCTTCAACTAATGATAAGGTAGTAAAGAATAGAATGTGGCTTGTCCAATATTAACTACAGGGGTCACTGCATCACAGAGCCAAGATTCCTAGGACTAACCTCTTTAAATTCTGGGAGTTGCAACGTTCATTTTTCTTTGTGATTGATTAACTGCCTCCAGTTGGCTGAATGAATAGTATGGTTTCTTCATGACACCTCCCTGGACTTGACCTCCAGCCTCTCAGTGGTTACCTTTTGATCCCAAATGTTTGGACCATGCCAAATAGAGATTCAGGGGTTACATTCATTTTTCTGGTTATGTTGGAAAAGAAAGTTTTTCTAATACCTGTTGTATAGTTTTGTGATTACACTGCAGTTTCTTCAGAAAATTCTGGACTACCTTATATTTTTCCAAGAATATCATAACCAAGACATTTTTTTAAATATCCAAAGACGAACTTAGGTGAGAAAGACAACTGTGAGAAAAGAAAACTGAGTCCCAGCTTGTTTGTCAATTTCCCTAAAAACTAAACTTTTTCACTTTCGGCAAGATGTTTGTTTAGCCTACAAGTTGGAGTGGAGGTAGAAAAGGCCGCAGAAGAATTCTTCCAGAGGAGAGAAGATTAATGTTTCTACTAATCAGAGACAGAAAACTAAGGGCTGGGTGACAGCTCATATACTAAAGAATTCTAGCACTGGAAAAGAATGTTGCCCATAGGCCAATGTTTTCAGAGCTATGTTTCTTCACTGGAAGTTGGCCTTGGGTAAACATGGAGCAGTACACTTCAAGAATGGAGTGTGGAAGGAAGAGAGAGGCGAGACAGAGAACAGGACTCCCAGATTCTTTTTTTGGCCATTTTTATCCCACTGTAAGAGCCCTGTATACTGATTTTTACTCAGCAGAGGAGACGATGGAAAAGAAGAAAAATTGATTTCTCTCCTTCTGAGGCTCATAATAAACATGTCTTGTAACCTCAGAACTCTCAAGTTAAATTATTTAGATTTATTTCATGAGAATTTTAAATAATTTCACACATTGCTGTCTAAACAGAAGAAGTAACCAGTCACCTCAGAGCACATGTCCCAGCTCCATTTTCAGCTCTACCACTTAGTGGTGTGTCTTTGGGAAAATATTTAACCTATCAGTTTCCTCATCTGTAAAATAATAATACCTCATAAGAGTGAGGAAGGAGTAAATTAATACAATGAATAAAGGCATTTAGCATCGCTCTGAACAATTCAAATAAATTGTTGTCATTTTTTAAGATTTTGTTCAAAAGTACCTGACCCATAGTCAATTTTTTTTTTTAGTCAGAGTCTCACTCTACCACCCAGGCAGGAGCAGCAATCCTTCTGTCTCAGCCTCCTGAGAAGCTGGGACTACAAGTCGAAGTCACCACACTTGGCTAATTTTAAAATTTTTTTGTAGAGAAGAGGTCTTATTATGTTGCACAGGCTGGTCTCAAACTCCCGTTACTAAGTGAGTCTCCCACCTGGGCCTCCCAAAGTGCTGGGATTACAGACGTGAGCCACCACGCCCAACCTAAATTTTTTGAATGATTTATTTTGGTTCTATTATGAAACTGGGCTAATGTCTATAAACATCTTATTTTATTCTCAAACTTTACAAATAGGTATGATTTTTTTTTTTCTCTAGATAAAGAAACTGAAGCTTTATGCTCAGGGCTGAATATTTGTGTCCCTCCAAATCCATATGTTGAGGCCCTAATCCCCAGTGTGATGATATTTGGAGGTGGGACCTTTGGGAGGTGTGGGGGTTTAAATGAAGTCACGAAGGTGGAGCCTTCATGATGAGAATAGTACCTTTATAAAAAGAGAGCGAGCTGGGCTCAGTGGCTCAGCCTGTAATCCCGCGCCTTGGGAGGCCGAGGTGAGTGGATTGCCTGAGCCCGCGGGTTCGAGACCCGCCTGGGCAGCAAGACCTCATCTCTACAATAAATCAAAAAATCAGCCGGGCGTGGTAGCGCGCACCTGTAGTTCCAGCTACTTGGAAGGCTGAGGCGGAAGGATCGCTGGAGCCCAGCAGGTCGAGGCTGCGGTGGCTGGGAGCGGCCACTGCACTCCAGTCTGGGTGACAGAGGGAGATTCCAACTCAAAAAAAAAAAGAGAGCGAGACCAGAACCATCTATCTCCCCAAAAATGTGAGGATGCAACAAGAAGGCAGCCACCTGCAAACCAGAAAGAGATCCTTTACTGGAAACTGATCTTGGAATTCCCAGCCTTGATCTTGGATTTCCCAGCCTCCAGATCTGTGAGAAATACATTTGTGTTGTGTAAGTCACCAGTCTTTCTTTATCTGGAAAATGGGGATAACAGTAATATTCTATCTCACAGTGTTTTTAAGAGAACTATATGAAGACATAGTAAGTGATCAGATCAGTGTTTGGCACGTAGTAACTTTTAGAATTATTAATCTTATTATTTCTACCATTTATAACCCTGGGATCGGCTCAGATTAGTCTCTGGGAGATGGGACAAAAGAGAAACAAATATTGATTTTTCAGCACAGGTCGCAAGACCTTACATAGTACAATACTAGTATATTACTTGTGGAATATTAACCTTGTTTCCTGAAATCATCCCTGAGCATTTCAGAGCAGAACTTGACTGGTCCGCCAGAAGAATCGCCGGCAGAATTTTTAGAAAATACATCTTAACCCACACTCTCATCCCTATCACATTTCCACTCACATCCATCCCATTTTCATCACTAATCAGAATCTGCAAGGGTGGGTCCAGCAATCTCTACTTTTTACAAGTATTGTAAGTGATTCAGATGTGCAGCCTTCTAATTCAATCCATTAAGAGAGAGAGGACAACCCCCTCAGGTTTCCCTCACTCCCACCCCCACTCTGGGAGTTTTTCTGTCCTCTCAATAAATCCTACTTTCTATAAATAAAATTTTAAAAAAGAAAGAAGAAAGACTCAGAGAGGTTAAGTGATTTTCCCAAGGTTCAGGGCTGTTTCTACCAAAATAAGTTGACATTCACTCAAATGCACTGCCTGACAACTTTTTGTCCTTGTCAGACAAAAGAATTATAGCCTCAGTAGCAATGCTGACCTGGTTTCATAGATTCCCTCTTCACAGCAGAATGTTACCTGGCTGAGGATTAACGGAAGACGCGAGGGCCAAAGCCCCCTGTCCTCTTCTGTGAACTATGGTGACAAACAGAGAAAAAGTAACTCACGTAAGTGATCTGTCCTCTGGGCCTGTCCATAAATACTTTTAAGAACTCCAAGTAGACATGTAATTTATCTTCTATTTGGCTTAGTCCTGGTTGGAAAGATAATCCTAGGTTACTCTTTTGAAAAGCACCTTATCTCCTTTGGTATTTTTAACCAGAGGTAACCCTCTTCTTTTGTCTTTGTGCTGCTGTTGACACTGGGGTTGAGGCTGGCCCCTTGATACTTCAGAAGATGCCTGAGTTGTTCATTTACTTACTTTCTGACAAGCTAAACTGTGCTTGTAGGCCCACCAAATGGATTTCTTAGCAAAAACGTTTTTGTACTGTTGACTTGTAGGCATGACCTTAAAAGTCAGCGGGGTCTTTTCTCTCACATCTCCCAGGTATTTCAATAAATACAAGACCGAAAAAAATCTCATCAAGGCACTCACAAAACCAATTTGTAGATATGGTCTAACAACTGCCTTAACCATTGTTTAAAAATGTAGGAATGCAATCATTTTAAGGGGAAAGTTTCTAGGTTTCACCCAGGCAGGAATAACTTATAAAATGTGAAGAACAGCTGTATCCACCAAAAGAAAACAAAGAGAATTGTTATAAATACCTAATCTTACTCAGTCGGCAGCTTAACTGGAAGTATGCCTATTGCCAAGATGGATGTTTCTATATTCCTAAAAAGGAAGAAAAAAATTAGTCATAGGGACAAGTTTCTACTTCTTAATACAGATACTCCCTATGTAAAATCTTTCCTTTGGGTTGCCAGAAGGAAATTGGAGGGGAAACATAGCCATATTTTTTAACCTGGTTTTTTTTTCTCCTGAAGTCCAGAGGGAAAAGAAATGTTCCCATAACAAACATTCTGTACTTCTTTTATTATAACACTCATCCATCTTATAATTTCTTCTTCAATATCTGTCTTCTCAATTAGACCATAAATTCCATGAGAGTGACTATGTTTTTCTTAATCACGATTGTGTCTCTGGTATAAAGTCCTGGCACATAGTTTGATGTGCAACTAATAATATCTTTTGCATAAGATGTTGAATAAATTTCATTAAAGTCATAGCCTTCAACAGGACTAATGGGAGACATTGAGATTTAAATTGCAGATGAAGCCACTATGTAGAATTGGAGTTGCATATGTGCTCAAGGTGGTGGAGTTTATAATGAATTAATTAGGTGAAAGAAGGGGGATTTCTAGTTTTGAAGGCAAAAATAGGGAAGAAGTTGACACTGGTAATCATTAAAGAACCAAAGGAAAAAAGGTCAACTTATACCTAAGTCTAGTTGACTTGTTGAATTTATTATATGGTGCATAGTAGAGTTTCAGGCTTTGGTTTAAAGAGGGGTTTGAGTTTTTTTTAAGTACTAGTGTAAAAGTAGTCACATTTGTGGCTTAAACTGTGTAATTTAAACAGCACACTTAGTATCCTAAAGTCATCTGGGTAATGTAACGTATTGTTAATTTTATTATTGATAAATAAAGTTCTTGACAAATAAATCTACAAAATTAAATAGAAGTGTTTTCAATAATATCATAAATGCTACTTTAAAAAATAAAAGAACGTTATCGTTTCATAGAATAACCTTTTTTGGTAGGATCAATATCCGAAAACATGGTGATTGAAAGTCAAGTTGAAAAATGGTTGGCAGCATATCTTTTTGACAAGCTTCAGTCCCCTGATAGTGCTTCTTCTTCTGGAAAAAACTGAGAGTAATTGACTCAGAATTCTAATAGCAGTTCAGTATCAACATTGGAGAGCTATGAATATCTAAAGTAAAGAAGACAAATATACTAAAAGTGACTTCTTAAAGAATTTTGAATAGACTACGCATAGAATTAAAAGGTCATTGGGAATAATGTGTGCCTGCAAATTTAAATATTTGACTTACTTTCAGAAAATCCACAGTTTGAGTTTTATTGAGGTATGACATACAAAAACACACATAAAGTGTACAATCTGATGTTTTGATATATTTTCACACCTATGAAAACATCACCATCATCAAGATAATTCATCACCCTCAAAAGGTTCCTCCTGACACTACATTATCCCTCACCCTCATTCCTTCCCTTGGGGAAACTGATCTATTCTCTTTTCTTTCATTATTGTGGTGAAAAAAGCATATGACAAAAAATTTACCATCTTATGGAAAAATAGAGATTAGAGCAGAGATAAATGAAATTGAGAAAAGAAAAATAATTTTACAAATCAATGAAGCTAAGAGTTGGTTTTTTGAAAAAATCTACAAAATGGAGAAAACTTTAAGAAAAAAAGAGAGAAGACTCAAATAGCTAAACTCAGAAATGAGGAAAGGGACGTTACAGCAGATGCCACAGAAATAAAAAGGATAAAAGCAGTGCTGTGGCTTGAATGTGTCTTTCAAATGTGTTGGAACCTTAATTCCTCAGTGTGGTGGTATTGGACCTATTAGAAGGTGTTTTCATTATGGAGGCACAACCATTCTTGAGGGACTGGGTTAGTTATATCAAGAGTAGGTTGTTATAAAGCCAGCTCAACCCTTCATATGTGTTTCTTTTTGCATGACTTGCTTTCCCTTTTACTTATTCCTCATACTACAATATGAAGCAGCAGAAGGCCCTCACCAGATGTGGCTACCCTATCTCAGACTTTCCAGCCTCTCCAGAACCATGAGCTAAATAAGCCTCTTTTCTTTATAGATTACCCAATCTCAGGCATTCTGTTGTAGTCACAGAAAACAGGCTAAGACAAAAATAATACTATGAACAGTTATATTTTAATAAGTTGGATAACCTAGAAGAAATGAAAAAAAATTCTAGAAACATACAATCTACCAAGAATGAATTACAAAGAAACAGAAAATCTGAACAGACCAATAACTAGCAAGGAGACTGAATTAGTAATCAAAAACCTCCCAACAGACCTCCTGTCTTGAAGATGTCCAGGCTAGAGCATCTGGAAGAGTAAACATTAGATTGTAAGAAAAGAAAGCAAAAGGCATGTTTTGCAGACCTCTGTTATAGATATTTCACCAGTTTGTAAGGCATGAGTCCAAATTACTTAGCAATTTGGTTCTTAAAAGATCTTTGAATCATGTGCAGTTACTTAGGCAAGTAGATCAGAACCCTGTAATGAGATAGATAGAAGGAAAAAAAAATCCAGTCACAGTATTTTCTCTGCTGACAAATGAAATATAACAGTCACGGGAAAGTGAAATATACCAAATGGGTGATGTCAGTCAAAAGGCAACATGGCACACAGCCTTAGTATTCCTACCTAACCTCAGAGATATGGCATATAAGTATATGAAAAAGGGGTCTACGATTTGTGTGGAAAAGAAATAAACTATGATGAATACTTGGATTAAAACATTAGGCACATGCTACAACTATCATAGTTGATACCATTATATTTCTGAAAAACTAGACCAAAAAAAAAGAAGGCATAGAATGGATGATTCCTCTTTGGCCATCGTTTGGTACAGTCTCACTTTCAAATCATGTATAGTCTTCATAGTTTCTAAGAACAAGAATAAGCCGGGCTCGGTGGCTCAGCCTGTAATCCCGCACCTTTGGGAGGCTGAGGTGAATGGATTGCCTGAGCCCGCAGGTTCGAGACCCGCCTGGGCAACTTGGCGAGACCTCATCTCTACAATAAATCAAAAAGTTAGCCGGTCGTGGTAGCGCGCGCCTGTAATTCCAGCTACTCGGAAGGCTGAGGCGGAAGGATCGACGGAGCCCAGCAGGCGAGGCTGAGGTGGCCGGAAGCGGCCACTGCACTCCAGTCTGGGTGACAGAGTGAGACTCCAACTCAAAAAAAAAAAAAAAAAACCAAGAATAAAAATATTCTTTTATTTACAAAACAAAACTGCCAATAAACAAAGGTCCAGATGACTTCACTGAAAAATTCTACCAGACATTTGACGAAGAATTAACATCAATCCTCTTCTAACTCTATCTTTGAAAAATTAAAAAGACAGGAAAATATCAAAGCTCATTCTATAAGGCCAACATTATTTCCCTGATACCAAAGCCAGGCAAAGACACTATAAGAAAAAAAAGCTACAGACCAATATCCCTGATGAATATTAATGCAATAAGCCTCAAAAAAATATTAGCAATCTGAGTTCAACAGTAAATTAAAAGGAAGATTCACCATAACCAAAGGGTGTAATTATTCCTAGAATGCAAGATGGTTCAACATATGATAATAAATTAATGTACTACACTACATTAACAGAATGAGGGTCAAAAACCACATGATCTTCTCAGTTGATGCAGAAAAAACATTTGATATGAACAACATGCTTTTATGATAAGAACCCTCATCAAACAAGGAATAGAAAGAAACAACCTCAGCATAATAAAAGTCATACATGAAAATCTCATCACTAACTTTATTCCCACTGATGAAAAACTGAAAGGTGTTCCTCTAAGATTGGGAACAAGACAAGGATGCCTGCTCTTGGGACTCAATTCAACACAGTATTGGAAGTCCTAACCAGTGCAATTAAGCAATAAAAATAAATAAAAGGCATCCAAATTAAAAGGGAAGGAGTACAATTATTTCTGTTTATAAATGATGTGATTTTATATGTAGAAAACTCTATAGATTCCACAAAAGCTGTTAGAGCTAATAAATTCAGCAAAGTTGCATGATACAAAAATCAACACACAAAAATCAATATACAGACAGTGAAAAACTGGAAAAGGAAATTGAAAGAGAATTCTATTTATGATAGCATCAAAAAGAATAAAATACTTGATAAACCTAAACAAGGAGATGAAAAATTTATATACTGACAACTATAAAACATTGCTGAAAGAAATTAAGAAGACTCATACAAATGAAAAGATATTCCATACTCATGGACTGGAAGACTTAATATCGTTAAAATGCTCATACTGTCCAAAGTGATCTACAGATTTAATGCAATCCCTATCAAAAAACCAATGGAATTTTCTACAGAAATAGAAAACAAATTATCCCAAAATTCATATCAAGGATTCCCAAATAACCAAAATAACTTTGGGGGAAAAAAGTTAGACCTACATTTTCTGACTCTAATACATATTACAAAGCTACAATAATTTTTTTTAAAAAGGTATGATACTGGCATAAAGACAGACATATAGACCAATGAACTAGAATAGAGGGCCCAGAAATAAGCTTTCATCTATGTGCTGAAGTGATTTTCATAAAAAGGTGCCAAGGTCACTCAATGGGGAAAGGACAGTTTCTTCAACAATTGGGAAAGCTCAATATCCATATGCAAAAGAATGAAGTTGGACCCTTATTTTAAACCATCTACAAAAATTAACTCAAAATGGATTAAAGACCTAAATGTAATACCTAAAACTATGAAACTCCTAAGAGAGAACATAGGGAAAATGCTTTATGACATTAACTTTGGCAATGATTTCTTTGCTTTCCCTAAAGCAAAGACAGCAACAGCAAAACAATGAAGCTATATCAAATTTTAAAATTTGTGTTCATTAAAAGACAACATTAACAGTGAAAAGGCAACCTACAGAAAAAAAGAAAATATTTGCAAAACATATAGTTGATGAGGTATTAATATCCACAGTATATAAAGGATTTTTACAATTCAACAATAATAAAAAATCACAACCTAAACTAACAAATGAGTAAAGGACTTCGATAGATGTTTCCCCAAAGGTAATATACAAATGGCCAACAACCTTATGAAAAGTTGTGTGACCAGGCATGGTGGCTCAAACCTGTAATCCCAGCACTTTGGGAAGCCAAGGGGAGAGGATTGCCTGAGCCCAGAGGTTCGAGACCAACCTGGGCAAATTGCAAGAGATCGTGTATCTACAACAAATCAAAAAATTAGCTGGATGTGGTGGCGCATGCCTGTAGTTCCAGCTCCTTTGAAAGCTGAGACAGATGGATCACCTGAGCCCAGCAGGTCAAGGCTGCGGTGGCCGTGAGCATGCCACTGCACTACAGCCTGGGTGACAAAGTGTGACTCTGACTCAAAAAAAAAAATTTGCGCAACATCGATAATTTTCAGATAAATGCAAATTAAAAGACAGTGAGATATCACTTCACACGCATTAGAATGGCTATTATTAAAACAAAAAATAAGTGTTGGTAGGGATGTGGAGAGGTTTGAATCCTTGTGCATTGTTAGTGGGATTGTAAAACAGAGCAACTGCTCTGGAAAACAGAAAACTGCTCTGGTTCCTTAAAAAATTACAAGCATAGGCCGTGCTCGGTGGCTCAGCTGTAATCCCAGCACTTTGGGAGCCCGAGGCGAGTGGATTGCCTGAGCCCGCGGGTTCGAGACCAGTCTGGGCAATTTGGCGAGACCTCGTTACTACAATAAGTTAAAAATTAGCTGGGCGCGATAGTGCGCGCCTGTGTTTCCAGCTACTTGGAAGGCTGAGGCGGAACCGATCGCCGTAGCCCAGCAGGTTGAGGCTGGGGTGGCTGTGAGTGTGCCACAGCACTCCATCCTGGGCAACGGAGTGAGACTCCAACTCAAAAAAAAAAAAAGAAAATTACGAGTAGAACTACCATTGAATAATTATCATAATACTATAAGAAAGAGATTGGCAGTAGTGGAAAACTGCCGGGGAGAGGTGGGATTGGCAGTAGTGGGAAACTGCCAGGGGAAGGGGGGCACACTTCATCAACAAGGATACCTGCAAAATGAACATTTGTATACCTAACCCTGAATTATACCCCATATCTTTAAAATCAAAAATGAGGCCAGGCTCTGTGGCTCAGCCTGTAATCCCAGCGCTTTGGGAGGCCGAGGTGAGCGGATTGCCTGAGTCCACGGGTTCGAGACCCGCCTGGGCAATTTGGCGAGATCTCATCTCTACAACAAATCAAAAGTTAGTCGGGCATGGTAGCGCGCACCTGTAGTTCCAACTACTTGGAAGGTTGAGGTGGAAGGATCTGTGGAGCCCAGCAGGTCAAGGCTGCAGTGGCCGGGAGCGGCCACTGCACTCCAGTCTGGGTGACAGAGTGAGACTCCAACTCAAATAAATAAATGAAATAAATAAATAAATAATGAAAAGGGAAACTAACAACAAAAAGAACTACCATCTGATGCCAAAAACCCACTTCTGATGAAAAAACCCACTTCTGGGTATATAGCCAGAAGAATTGAAAACAGAATCCCAAAAACATTTACATACTGACATTCATGACAGCACTATTCATCATACTCAGTCATAAGTATGGCCACTACATTAGGTTCTTCA
Source organism: Carlito syrichta (assembly GCF_000164805.1). NCBI lineage: Eukaryota > Metazoa > Chordata > Mammalia > Primates > Tarsiidae > Carlito > Carlito syrichta. The sequence continues at coordinate 236,105 of NW_007213283.1, forward strand.
AGTTAAAAGACTGAAGGAACCCAAATGTTCATTGACACATGCGTGAGTAAACAAAATGTGGTCTACCAACAATAAAATGCTCTGCCATGTTAAAAGGAAGGAAATTCTGACATACGCTATGATATGGATGAACCTTGAAGAAATCACACTAAGTGAAATAAGCCAGTCACAGAAGAACAACTACTGTATGACTCCACTTATATGAGGTATCTAAGGTAGTCAAATCCATAGGAACAGAAAGTAGAATGATGGTTGCCAGGAGCCGGGGAGAAGAAATGGGGAGTTGTTGTTTAATAGGTAAAGAATTTCAGATTTGCAAGATGAAAAAGTTCTGGAGATATGTTTACAACAATTTAAATAAACTAAACACTATTGTACTATACACATAAAAATGGTCAAGGCAGTAAATTTTATGATTTTGTCATCATAGTAAAAGTCTCTGTAAGTAAGTAAGTAAATAAATACAACTTACTTTAGGGTGTAGAGGAACTTGCACCTTTATACACTGCTAGTGAGAATGTACAGTGGTCCAACCACTTTTGAAAACACTTTGGCAATTGCTTAAAAACTGAATGCATATCTCCCATTCCATTCTAGGTGTTGACTCAAGACAAAGTATATGTCTGTACAAAGACTTGTACAAGAATGTCCATAGTAATACTGGCAATAGTCAAAAGTTAGAAACAACCCCAATAGACATCAACAGTGTCAAAGGACAAAATCACAACAAATGTAGTTATAAATCAAATTGGCTTTTATTCACAGTTTATGAATCAGGGCAACCTTCATTCTACAAAACAGAATGAGAGCTCTATTTGGCAACATTGGGGTTTGTAAGGTGCAAACAAGAAAAGAGAACAACAGAAACAAAAATTGACTGGTTAACATCACGTTACCTTTTTTCTTGTTGTTAGAATTAAAGAAGAGGCCTTCCCTTACTACACTGACTCAGGTAGAGTGGAATCTCTCGTTTTCAGGAAAGCTGGTCTGTTCCGGAATCGATATGCTTCCTTAAGGTTGCAGTTTATGTCACATTTAGCATGAGTGACTGCATTTTGGTTTGGTCTGGTGTGTTGGAGTCTAGTACAGGAGCTCAGTCCAAAACAATGGCCTCCCATAATTTTTGTAAACAAAAGTGAATAAACAAATTGTGTATATTCAGACAATAAAATATCACTCACAAAATAAGTATGCTTTTTGGATATAATTGAGTTTTTACTATGCATCAAGTACTATGCCAAATACTTTAAACATGTAATCACAACAACTGAATGAGGTAGGAATAATTAGCCTTGTTTTACAGATGATGAAACGGAGTCTTGGAGAAATTCAGTAATATATACAAGGTTACACAGCCAAGCTGTGTCAAAGTCAGAGCTTGAACTTAGGTCTAGAGTTATGCCAAAACTGGAATACTTAATGCCTACACTGTATTACTTGAATTCTAACAGGAGCAATATACCAACTGGCTGATAGTAAACATCCTCCCAGTTGATGAGTTTCTTAGAAAACAAAGCTCTGTCTGGGGTGTCAACTGCCACTATAGCACCATGGTTGAGAATGTGAACTGTGAATGCCAACCACCTAGGTGTGAATTCCTGCTGCTGCCACTTGCTAGTTGTGTGAGCTATTTCCTCTCTCTCTTCTGTTATCTTTAAAAGGGAGATAATGGAATTTACCTCATTTTGATTGAATTCAGAACAGTTTCTGGCGTGTGGTGAAACATTACCCATCTTTCTTTAACTTGAGAGATAAAGCACTTTTAAGAACCTTTATTTAATTTAATGTGTTCAAACCTGTTGAGTGCAATGCCATGGACACTGCTGGAGATACGAAGATGAGTCAGATGGGACAATTCCTGTCCTCAAGAATTTTGCAACCTTTTAAGCAAAAGCCAAGCTCAGTGGATTCAATGTTCTTAGTATTTACCTGTGCTTTGTGGCTATTAGACTTTATATTTAAATTTTTGCCTTTTCAACATCCCAATGCATTTTTCATCATGAAGTGCTGTGTCTAGGTCTCTTTCCATTTAGGGCTTCCTGAATTATCAGCCCCTCCTCCTTCTTGATAGCAGTATTTCGGCAAACACTTAGTGAAACTTACTAAGCTTAATTCATTTTGAAACAAAATTTTAAAATATTTTAAGTATTATCAAATATAACTTACAGATAATGTAACATTTTACACAGTACTTGCTTCACCCTGTAGTGAGGGGTAGAAGGAGTTACAGGTTATGTCAGCTTAAAGTAGACCAATTTTTTGGTGCTGTGTAGGTGAAAGACTAACATGGTTCCAAACTGACTGAACCTATTGAAGATCAAAGCTAAAACCAATTTCAATTTTACTACAATAAAGCATGTCTAAATCAATCCTTTGATCCCTCTACATGACTGCCTTTAGGAAAAGGCAATGAGTTGATGTCAGTTTCACTGGTTTAAGAATCAGCATTGCCATAGAAGCTACGTAGTGAAATGTGTTGGGGGTTGAATAGTGTCCCTTCAAAATTCACATGTTGAAATCCTAACCCCAGCACCTCAGATTGTATCCTTATTTGGAAATGGCATTGTTGCAGATATAATTAGTTGAATTATCATAAAGTCAGTAGAGTGGGCCCCTAATCCGATGTGACTGGTGTCCTCATAAAAAGGGGATGTTTGGACACAGAAATTCTCATATGGGGAGAATGCCATGTGAAAATGAGAGGCATGCTGCCACAAGCCAAGGAATAGGGGAAGCTAGGAGAGACACCTAGAATAGATACTTCCCCAGTGCCTGGAGCACGGACCAGCTGACATCTTCATTTCAAACTTTGAGCAAATTTGGGAAATACAATAGACCCTTGGTTCTCAGAGTATGGTGCCTTGACAAGCAGCATACATGAAAAGCACTGAGAATCAAGATCCTGCCTCTTACCATAATGTCTTTAGATGCCACCCACTGTTTTGTTTGCTTCCAGGCTTGAATGGGGAATTGGGCTAAATCTGTTTTGAAGTAATGGAAATCCTTAAGCAGAAATCAGAGATATAAATATTGCTACTGTATTCAGTGCCTCTAGATAGATCTCAGCTTCAATCATGAGAGTTCCTTAAAATTGCAACACACAAAGCATCTTTTAAACAGTAGTTATTCTGGGACATTCCACTCTGAAGCCAAAATCCCACCCAAGAAAGGAACTCGAAAGACTCACACCAGTGACATAAATTACCATAATTAGAAAAAAAGACTAGGAAGAGCGTGCGCACGCACACATACACACAAACACACAAATACACTCAGAGAAATAATCTATCCATTCAGGAAAATACTAAAGTCTGTATGTGGGAAAATCTTTAGGATAAAGACAGAGGACTCAGGAATAGGAGCAAACCAAAATCCTTGAATGAATCATGGAATCTGTAAACTGGTATCAGATGTTCTCTAGTCAAAGAGTGGCAGGGAGCCCTAGCAACACTCCAAATTCTTCCAAATAAGGTAGCCCCAGCAATTCTTAAAGACAACAATTTTGCCTTACCTGATTGTCTGTTTGGTTTAGAATGAACCAATTGTTTTCAGAATTAAGGTGCATTTATACACTTAAGATTAGAAGAACTGTGGAGAAGCTTTCTTTGAACACCCACTTTTTTACTGAGTCAGATTTTCCAGTGTATCGGTTGGAGAACTGTATAGCATACATCCAAGAAAAGAGCTGTCTTTGGTTTCATTTGGTGGTCAGAAGCCGAGGGTGGGGAGGAGATTTGTTTTCCCATTGTAACATAGCAACTCGATTTCAGTGCTGTTCCTCTGTTGTATGTACAAAAGGAGATGCCAAATATCCCACAAGAGAATTTTCCAGAAGGTGCAGAGATGGTCTTTAGCCAGCCTATGAGCTCTCAGACATAGATTCAAAAGGGAACTACATCAAGCTGAGTGTTTGGAGTCTGGAAACTTAAAAAAGTAAATAGTATAGAACTATAGACTCTCAATGGAATGCTTATTGGGAGAGTTACCTGTGTACCAATGGATCCATCTCCTTTTCTTCAAGTGAGGGTAGAGATGCTGCCTGGGCCAAAGTCAGCTCCCCCAGGTCAGTTGCCACACATGATGAGCAGCTGCCTTAGTTTATCCCAATGTGCCAACAAATATTATTCTCTGTGTATGACAAGTTGTGACAAGATTGGGAAGCACTAATATGAATCATACCCACACTGTAGGCTTCCCAAACATGTGAATAGATTGATGATATTAGGTTGAACTCCGGCATGACATTAAAAACATGACTTGCTTAGTGGGAAGATCATTCCTCATTTTATTTCCTTTCCATCCTTCTGAACAGAGAAAGAGAAATGGTCAGTTTGGTGTTATCATATCTTCAACTATTAATCTCCCTTTTGACAAAGAGAAATCAGATTATAGGCACACTCTTGTTGTGCAATATCTAGCTAGAATTTAATAACATTGTTTTCTTTCTTTTTTTTTTTGAGTTGGAGTCTCACTCTGTCGCCCAGACTGGAGTGCAGTGGCCACTCCTGGCCACTGCAGCCTTGACCTGCTGGGCTCTGGCGATCCTTCTGCCTCAGTCTTCCAAGTAGCTGGAACTACAGGCGCGCACTACCACACCCAGCTAATTTTTGATTTATTGTAGAGATGAGGTCTCGTCAAGTTGCCCAGGCGGGTCTCGAACCGGCGGGCTCAGGCAATCCACTCACCTCAGCCTCCCAAAGGGCGGGATTACAGGCTGAGCCACCGAGTCCAGCTTATTTCTTATTCTTATTTTTCATTTATAGTCATGATTTACAGTCTTGGGGGGGTTGGTTTTTTAAAATTCATGTTATTTTAAAGATGTGGGATACAATTCAAGATAGAAGTTTTGTTTAAAATAAACTTATTGAGACATAAAAGGGAGTTGTTACAAACAAAATATTTAGCAAAAGATGGTACAGCTTGCATCTTCACATGGCAACATTTATGAAAATGGTATTCAAAAGGGCTGAATTTCAGAAACACCATCCATTGGATTGCTTGAATTTACTCTGCTACTTATTCTTCAATAAGTAGCTTAAAACCTTGCTAGACATGGTAGACATATTATCAGTGCAATTCATCCCATATTCAGACAGGTTAAATTGTTAAAATTTTAAGACTTTTAGTTGAAACTTGTTTCCAGGATCTTCATATCATGCATTCTAATTTATCTCCCTGGAACCTAATAGAACAAATCTAATCACTTTTTAACCTGAAAAGTCTCTGACATATTTGAAAATAACTCTTTCTTTAGTATCTACCCCTGCATCTTTAGCTTTCTCTTTATCCTGGAACATGTACACACCGGACCTTCTTTGTGCAAGCCACCTTTCAATTTCTCCCCCTTTGCCACAGCTCTGATCATACTCACCCCGTGGCCATTTTTTCTGGACTTGTTCTAATCTATCAATATCTCTCTTAAACTGTGTGAATCAATTAAAACTATTTTGGTTGCATGTGGCAGAAAGCCCAGTTTAAGCCAGCTCACATAATTAAAATCTCCAGAGTAAGATTCATTGAAGGGATGGTTGACACAAGTGCTCACAGAAGACTCCCAGAATCAGAATTCACAGTCTCTTTCCTCTCCCATGTCTATTTTCTCCTAAGAAGGGTCTATATCCAGGCAGACTCTTTCCCCAGCACAGCAAGATGATTGGAGATGTCTAGACTAACTGGGCGCAGTGGTTGCACTTGTCATCTCAACACCCTGGAAGGCCGACGCAGGAAGATTGCTTGAGCTCAGCAGCTCAAGACCCAACCTGAGCAACACAGCAAGAACTCATCTCTATAAATAAATAAATAAATTAGCCAGTTGTGAGACTAACGGTGCCTACCTTTAGTCTCAGCTTCTTGGGAGGCTTGAGCTACTTGGGAGGCTACTCAGGATCCCTTGAGCCCAGGAGGTCAAGGATATAGTAAGCTATGATCATATCACTGCATTCCAGCCTGGGCAACAAGTAAGATCCCGACTAAAAAATAAGTAGGTAAAGAAAGAAGTATAGCCTTACCTTCTCACAAGTCTGATAGAGAAGAGTGTGAATCTTCCAGAAATCCCAGAAAAAAATCTTACTGTATCTTAGTACCTCTGAATGTGTTACATGCTTTCTCCTGAACCAATCACCGTCAGCACAGGAGTGCAGTATGCTGATTGGTCAAGAGCAAGCAATCAAGACAACTTTACTGGTAACACATAGCCTTAGGTGGGGAACCACTTGATGTCCCAGATGGAAACCAAGTTGTGTTTACAAGAAAAACTCATTCTTGTGACATTCACATATAAATTTAGTATCCTGGGTAAGATATGACCTGGGAATACAGCAAGACAATCACCTTTATTATGAACTGTTTATGTCTACATGGGAGTAAGTGAGACAGAATATTCTCCATTCTGAAACTCTTAGCGAGGGGTTGTTACTTACCAGTCCTTTCTGTGTCCTGGTAGCCCATGCATGGTGGAGGAATAGAAAACATTGTATCAATATAAGACATTGTTGTTTGGTTTGCAGGCCAAAGCATATTATTAACATGAGCTGGTTAAAAAAAAAAAAAAAAAAAGAAGTGGGAGTTCTAAAATTGGGTACACTAATAACAAGTAGGTATGGAGCTGGCAGCAAGACAGGAATTAGGAAAGCCATACTGAGTGGTGCTAGCTATAATTTTAAAGGCAGAGTAAAATTGCCGAAAATATAAAGTTCTCAACTTCAAAACTTCATATAGAACTACAGTAATCAGACTGTGGTAGTGATATAAAAAAAATATAAGTCATTGGAACAGAACTGAGAGCCCAGATATTACAGTACATTTATGGTCAATTGATTTTTGGAAAAGAGGCCAAAGTAATTCAGTGTGAATTGTTTCTTCAATAGATGGTGCTGGAATAATTATATATCCACATGTAAAAAGATGAATTTACATCCTTACCTCATGTCATACACAAAATGGATTATAGGGCAAGATGTGAAAGCATGATCCATAAAAGAAGAAAATTGATAAATTAGGCTTCATCAAAATTAAAATGCTTTGTGCTTTAATTGAAATAATTAAGAAAATGAAAAGACAAGCCACAGAATGGAAGAAAATACTTTCAAACCACATATCTAATAAATGACTAGTATCTAGAATATATAAAGAATTTCTTCAAATCCACAATAAGACAAACAACTCAACTAGACAAAGGAATTGATAGACATATCAGCAAAAAAGATACACATGAAAATAGGACCAACACCATTAGTTACTAGAAAAATACAAATTAAAACGACAATGATATACTTCTTCACACCCACTAAAATGACTGTAATCAAAAAGTCAGACAATATCAAGTGTTGGCAATAATGTGAAGAAAATGAAATCCTCTACATTGCTGGTGGACATTTAAAATGATACAACCACTTCTAACAGAGTCTGTCAGTTTCTTTAAAAATTAAACACAAATTTTTTATGCAATACAGTAATTTCATTTCTAGATATCTACCCAAGGGAAATGAAAACATATGTCCACACAAAGACTTCAACATAAATGTTTACAGCAGCATTATTCATAATAGCCATGAAGTGAAAACCACAATCTCCCATCAAGGGGTAAATGAATAAAGTGTGGGGTATCCATACACTGAAAGACTATTCTGCAATAAAAAGGAATAAATTACTGATGATGCTACAAGGACTAGTCTCAAAAATATTATGTTAAATGAAAGAAGCCAATCACAAGAGATCAAATATTTTATCATTCTGCTGGATGAAATGTCCACAAGAGGCAAATCTATAGAGACAGAAAGTAGATTAGTGGTTGCCTAGGGCTGGAGGTAGAAGTGGGGATTAACTTCAAATAAGCATAAAGGACAATTTGAATGGATGGAAACGTCCTAAAATTGTATGTGATGATAATTGCACAACTCCATATATTTAGTAACTATCACTAAATTGCATACTTAAAATGGATAAATTTCATGGTACGTAAATAATATCACGTTAAAGGTGTTTCTTTAAAAAGAAAGAAAACTCACAGCCACTCAGAAACAAATTATTAAGAAATGAAAATATCATTATGTTCCAACTAGGTGGTGTAATTATTAATGATTTTTATATTTTATATATCCTATGGTTTAAAAAATATTTTAAACCAGATTTGTCTTATTTTAGCTGTATGTTCACTATAAAAATCTTTATAAGGTTTTCTTTCCCAAGTAGTTTTGTCTACCAAGAATTCTCAGTCATATTAGTATGCTATAAGTTGATAAACACATATTCTGGTTTCTTCAGACTCCTGGGGTTTACTCAATGTGAGTGGACTTATCCAAGTCAAATCAGTTCTAAGGCAAGGTGGAAGTCTGCAGCTGCAAAGTTGGTAAAGACTGTGGGCTGTGGTGAATTCATCAGGATAAACATCACTTTTTGAGACTTCTTGGAAGCCAGCTAGTCAGCTCACCTTTCTTGGTGACAACCCAATCTTCAAAAGAGCTACTCATTCAAACTTCATTATCAAGACATCCAAAACACCAAAACATATCAAAATTACTGTTTGTTCTGCATATTTTATTTAAGAAGTCATTTATGGGAAGAATTTAAATTTTTAAATCTTATACTTATTGGACCCAGATCTATCCAGCAATAGCTATGAAAATTTTAGCATCAGCTAGTTCAGTTGCACTCTATACATAAGACCAGTCCTGAACAAATTAAGAGCTTCCTTCAAATGACTTTTGGTGGTGATGACAGTAGAAAGAGCCTGTACCCCTTATCCAAGCCCTCTGCTTCTGGGGACAATGGAGTCTATCTGTTTGAGTGCTGAGCTGTAGTGTTCCACAATATATTAGAAAAAAAATTAGGATCAGTCACATGAAGAGACATAGGGTGAAATCTTGGAGGGTCTCAAATGCATAGCTTTTATGTCCTCTCCTAATGGAGTCAGAATACATCACCCTTCTTGCATACTGGTATGTTCAACCAGGAAGCTCCTACAAGCCTTAGTGTTCAGGGTTTTACATAGACATGATTGATTGAATTATTGACCACATGATTGAATTCAATCTCCAGCTCCCATCCCTTACCTGGAGGTTGAGAGGTTGAGCTAATATCACTGTGACTCAAGGACCCAACTCTCTAATCACATGGTTGTTCTTCCCTGCATACCTAGTCCCTGTTCTGAGGCATTTACTTAGTGTAACTCGGGTGTGGTTAAAGGGTTTACCATGAATAACAAAGACAGTCCTATCACTTGAGGGAATTCCAATAATTTAAAATCTCCCTCTTAGGAACTGGAAGCCAAAAGTCTGTCAAACCTTATATTAAATAACATCTGCATATTGCTATCACTTAGGAAGGGTTTTTTCAACGTCCATGCCAGGATCCCACCAAAAGAGTCTCATTTAGTTGGTCTTGGGAGCAACCTGAATATGAGAATCTTTAAAAGCTCCCCAGATAATTCTAATGTATTGACTTGTTCCATTTGGGCTTCCATAAAATATGACATACATTGAATGAGGCTGAAAAACTCAAGATCAAGATGCAAGCAGATTTAATGTCTGGTGATGGCCTGCTTCCTTGATCATAAACAGCTGTCTTCTTTTCATGTCCTCACATGGTGGAACGGACAAGGTAGGTCTCTGAAACCTCTTGTATAATGGCACTCATCCCATTTATAAAGACTTCACTCTCATGACCTAATCACTTCCCAAAGGCCTCATCTCCAAATATCACCACATTGGGTATTAAGATTTGACATATGAATGAGTGATACTCAAATATCCAGTTTATAGTACATACTGGTACTGACCCTGCTTCGTTCCCTTAGTTCAAACTCTTTAGATATGTGTGCTCCTCCAAAATAGATTGGAATTGCTGGTTTAGTTAATATAGCTTCCAATATGCTACTTGGCTGGGGTCAGATACCTTATGATCCAGGTTAGGTCCAGGGTCTGTGTTGTGCAGATCCAAGGGGCCCCATCACATCACAGCCTATGTATTAATAAATGGCACCTCATGGATTTATGTGGTGTGCACACTACACTAATTCCAGGGAGCCAAATCTTAGTTCAGTCACCACACTTCAAGTCTGCACCAAACAAACTTGCCAAATGACCAACTTAGCAGATTTATCCATTTTACTTAAATATTTATTAGCTTTAACAGGAACATTTTCACAGCTCTATCAGCTTTAACTTTTAATTTCAAGCTTAAAAACATCTAAACTAAATCTAAATTTACTTAAAATAATATTGTATGTATTAAAAAAAGGTAAGAACTTTCCACAGGAAATGCAGAAACTTTGTAAAGTTGAATATCTTGTGAAAGCAAATAGTGAATTTAACATTCCTATTAATGTTAAATAAGTGTTGTAAATTCATGTAAATTTGATATTTCAGATTATTCTGTAAATTAACTTTCAGAAAACCAGTTTTCGGTGAATGGGGATTCTGCAAATTATTTTCTCAGCTTCTTCTTGTGATTGGTTTCCATCATCTAAAAACATTGCTTATGTGAGACTGAGTTATACCCTACTATTTTCTAGCAAGGTTTCCTTGGATAGTATGCAATTAGGAGATTGCATTTTGAAAACATTTAAAATAAAAAAGGCAGGAAAAGAGAGGATTAAAGTATAAACCACTTCTGACTAGCCAAGGCTTTTTCCCAAGGGTCTGGGAGGTGCTCCCAGCAATGAACCAAGACATTTTTGCAGCAGAAAAAAAATAATTTTTTAGCAGAACTTAGCAACTGTGGTGAGATAAGAGGTTATACTCAACATTAAGGCCCCAATGAGGTACATTTCTTAAGTGAAAACAGTGATTGCCTTTATGAATATTATCCTTACAAAGTCAATTCCAGGTACTAATAGGGTTCATATTTTGTTCATACACTGAGGAAAATTTTTTCAGAGAAATTTTCTTTTTACCTCATACTAGAATAGACAACGGTTTTTTTAAAAACAAAGTTCCTTTTCGTTCTTTTTTTCTTAATAAAGGAAGAAAATTAGAATTTGTGGTTATGATTGCATTTTAAGTTACCTAAGAAAATTGCTAGTGAAAAAAAAGTCTTCTAAAAATAAACCAAAGCAAGCTAATAAAAACTTCCCTAGCCCTAGCTTTGAAAGTTCTCTCTAATTCTAAACCTCTGGTTTTCAGTTTGTTTACGAGTTTGCTGATGAACTGCTAATGCTGAGTATTGACACTATAGGAATAAAAAAAAAAATCCTTATAAGTATATAGCATGGTTAGTAGTCTTTGAAAAATCAGAAACATTTCCCAACTTATTTCACAAACCTCAACGGTCTCATACTGTTAGAGGATCTGGAAACACAATAGCCAAAGATAAGGGTTTGGGTTCCCGGCAAACGGTTTCCAAAGTGTCATTGGGGTGGGCTAAAGGTGCATATTAGTTTGGTTTTTATACCTCCTGTTCCTTTTCAAGAGAATAAATAATTACAGTGATTTATCTTTGAAATGTGCAGCTTGGAGTTGGCTGTGAGGAAGCCACATAATGGTGTCAGTGCTGCAGCCTGAAGTAAATAAAATGGGGAAATATATTTAGCAAGTGATAATGCAAGGCACTGAGAACCGGAGATAAACAGAAGAAACGGTCTTTACATGAATAGAGAACTTTACAAAATACCATGTTTTAGCAAAAAGGAAATAATTATAGAACATATAAACAAGGGGAAGAAACGGAAAATGTTCCAAGTTCCAAATTTCCATCCTGATTCTAGCTCCAAAAAGTCAGGTCAGTTTCTCAGGAACTTTCCTTTCTCCATTTTCCATCTTCCCTCTATGTGGTAAGTGCCCAATTCTGGATATGACAGAACAGTTACTAAAATGTTGATACCTTCCTGGGTCAAGGCCAATGTGAACATGCCAGCTAAGGCTAGGGTTAGGGGTAGGGTTAGTGTTTCCTTTCCTTTGTAGATGCCCCTAAGGAGTCTGGCAGGATTATGGTGACTGACATAAAGATTTTGAACTCCAAGAAAGGCTGCTTCTCAGTTTCTGCTTTCCTCTAATATAGGTTGGGCTTCCACACAAAAATGAATTTGCTTCAAAGGACTAGAAATGTCCAATCAATCAAACAACTGACTTTGCCATTGAACACAAACAAAACCATGCCAAATTAGTTTGCATGTTGGATGTAGCCTTGGATACATCGACATGCAGAATCTCTGCAACCTCTTCTTCCTCAAATCTCCCTACCCTGTCCTCTCCCAATTCCTGCCAACTGCCACTGTGCTTGCATCTGTCATCATGATCTCCTAGCTGGTCAATCCAAGTAACCATCTATCAATTCAGATATTATTTCCCAGATGACAAGAAGTTACTACTGTTTACCAGGTGATCAACAAAAAAATTGGGCTGGGAGCAGTGGCTCACGCCTAGAATCCTAGCATTTGGGGAGGCCGAGGCAGGATAATTGCTTGAAGCCTGGAGTTTGAGATCAGTCTGGGCAACATAGCAAAATCTTGCCTCTAAAAAACAAACAAAAAAAATTAGCAGGGTATGGTGGTGCACACCTATAGTCCCAACTACGCAGGAGGCTGAGATCAACAGTTTGAGGCTGCAGTGAGCCGTAGAGTGCCACTGCACTCTAGCCTGGGCAACCCAGAGTGAGACTCTGACTCAAAGAAACAAACAAAAAAGACACATGATATTTGGTTGTTGTTTTTTTTTTCCATCAGCAGCTCTGACCACCACATTCTTCATTATAGAGTTCTCTTTGCTTATATCTTAAATGGTTGGATATAGTGGCTCATGCCTGTAATCCCAGCACTTTGGGAGGCTGAGACAGGAGAATCGCTTCAGCGCAAGAGCTCAAGACCAGCCTGGACAACATAACAGGACCACATCTCCACAAAAAATAAAAATATCAACCACGTGTGGTGGCGTGTACCTGTAGTCCCAGCTACTCGGGAGGCTGAGTTGGAAGGATCTCCTGAGCCCAGGAAGTCAAGGGTGTGGTGAGCCATGATCATGCCACTGGCATCTTAATATTAGTATGATTGGCTGTATTTTCACTTAGATACATTTCTAGGTCAATATTCAGGCCAACAAGTTGAAAATCTGACAAGTACCTTAAACTATAGGTCAGCAGTTCAGAGCAGAATTGAGAGGACATGTGATAAAAAGAAAAAACTGAAGTATTAGTGAGGGACATGGTCAATGACTTCTTATTTTCTTATACCAATACTAATATTTATATTAATTTACATTAATATCAGGCAAGACTACCATTGGCTATAGATGAAAGAAACCTTCCCCAAATAACAGTTTATTTCTGTCTTCATGGACATCTGAAAGTTGGTAGTTAAGGGTTGGGATGATGACTTTGCTTGACTAAGGCCTCAAGAAGAAGCTCTTTTCAACTCAGTTCTCTTCTGATCCAAGGCTGTGGCCTCCAACCTCGTGGGGCAATGTGATAGATAAGGTAGCAGCCATCATGTCCACGTTCTCAGGAACAGGAAAGTGGCACATGCATAGTCTTTTAAGGATGTTTTCCTGAAGCTGCCCTGTAACACTTCTACTTACAAGTCACTGGCCAGAACTTACTCTCATTGCTGGGCACAGCTAACAGAAAAGTTGGACAACGTGGACTTGATCCTAGGCAGCTTTACATCCAGTCCAACATCGTGCTTCAATTGCTCTGGAAAAAAATGAAGAATAGATGGGGGAAGGGGAGCAACCAGCAGTCTAGTCAACACTGTTTCCTGCAGTAAATAAAACCAGGAGAAATTATCTAGATTTATTGGAGGGCACAGGGGATGGAACTGTTACTTGTGCATGAAGAGTTAGTGGCGAAACAGTGTTTCCTGTGTAGATAAAAGGAATGAAGTGGCAGGGTTCTATACTAGGGCTCTTGTGCTTGCTCAGTTACGGCGCAACACAGTGGGGTAGCATCCTGTGAGCTATGAAGGCTTAGTGGCCCAAGGGCTATTTTCCTGGTGGACCGCACTTACTCCAGGAGCTCAGAGAGACTACAAGTGGCAGTCCCAGTGGGCGGGTTTTCCTGAGAGACTGCCAGTTTGAGATTGCTCCCCACACAAGTGCTTCTGTTATTTTGTGCAGTGCGTCTCTCCATCTTCCTGTGAGGACTCCCACCACTTGTCTTGAATTTACAGATTCCTCTGTGGGGATTTTTCTCCCTGCTTATCAGCTTCAACCTTCCTTTGTTCAGAATCTTTCCTCTTCCTCTGTACTTACCACTTCAACACGACCACAACCTCAAGAATGTTGCACACAACATTCTACAAAATCCAGCTAAACAGCCTCAATGGACAACTCCTATAGTTAACATTTTTGTTTTCTCAACTCTTTTTATTTTATTTTTTGCCTAGCAAAGACACCTTTAATCAAGTGCATGAGTATGTCTCTTAAGAGACCTTTGCGGCATTTCTAAGCTTTGGTGAGCCTCAGATTAAAGGTGTTTAAAAAGAAGAAGACAACAACAAAAAATTCTTAACTCTCTTTGAATGAAAAAACTGCACTGAAATCCATAATATGTGAAATATTGATATTCTGAGAGATAAAATAATGCTGGGTAAATATTTCACATAGACAAATTATTTCATGATAGTTTTTTTAGAAATGCATTACTCTTAAAGAGACTCACACTTCTCTAAGTTATGTTTCAATCTACACATCAAATGGGAAATTCTGGAGGACATCTTAGTGAGGGGTTCAGGAAACCGTTAAGAATGGCTGCCTGTTACCCACCAGGGATCTGAGGCAGTGACAACTCCTGGACCCTATCAGATTAACCCTTGTCATGTCCTTGAGCATGTCTATGGGCCAAGATTTGCACTCTGATAATAACTCATTGGCATAATATAAAAACAAAGAGGGCTGGGCTTAGAGGCTCACTCCTGAAATCCCAGCATCATGGGAGGCCAAGGCAGAAGGTTTGTTTGAGCCCAGGAGTTCGAGACCAGCCTAGGCAACATAATGAGACCTCCTCTCTATAAAAAAAAAATAATAATAATAAAATAAATTATCTGGATGTGGTGGCACATGCCTGGAATCCTGGCTACCTGGAAGACTGAGGCAGAAGGATCACCAGAGCCCAGAAGATTGAAACTGCAGTGAGCCATGATTGTGTCACTGCACTCCAGACTGGGTGACAGAGTAAGATTCTCACTCAAAAACAACAACAACAACAAAACTGCAAGAGGAGGGCATTTCTCCATCCTTATGCAAACTGATGGAAGCACTGTGGTAAAAGGAAAGCTTTAGAGAGACTCCAGCCTGGGTTTAAATTCCAGGTTTTCACTCACTAGCTATGCTTTAGGTGGGTTACTTAATCCCCCCATAAGAAAGCAATGAGTAGTAGAAGCCAGAACAGGTTCATTAATAGCATCTTAGGTCAAACGGGCACCTTTTAAAAATAAAGTCACCACACTATGCATAGACAGAATACAATTCAGTTTTGGCACAGTATTAGAAAGCATATCTCCAGATAGTCTTGGGGTCACAATGAATAAATGCCAAACCAGATGGTCATTAAAAGTAAGTTTGGAGCAGCATGGTTGAATAATGACATACAAAGAGTATGTGTTCATGTATTAATTCCACCTGGAAATCATATATTTAATACCAGGAAATGCTTGCCCCTGTGGTGTTCAAAATTCTATCAACAACTTGAATAAAAATGTATTAAAATCTTGGGTAGCTAGGAGAGGCAGCCAATGCACTGGTTAGCATAATCAAAATTCAAGATAATCTCAATCACTTAAAAAATAGGTGCAATGAGCAATAAAGAAGAAAATTATGAACTTTGCAGCAACTTGGATGGATTTAGAGTCTATAATACTCAGTGATCTATTACCGAAACAAAGAACTGAGTACCATATGTTCTCACTCATAAGCAGACCCTGAACATTTACCATAATACTATAAGAAAGGGATTAGGAAACTGCCAAGGGAGGGACGGGGGAGCACATAACATTATAAGGGTACCTGCTCTCAAACCAGGCAAAGTGGGGACCAAAAGGAGGCCCAACTTGTACACCTAATCCTGAATTGTACCCCACATCTTTAAAATAAAATAAAAATTTTAAAATAGGTGCAATGAAAAGTAGGTGCAAATTAAAACAGCTGTCTCAAGCGTAGCATTTAGATTCATAGCTACTTGGGATATGTAGATGCCCTTAGGCTGAAGACAGTGTCAGGTCAGCATGACCAGAGCAAGCAGACTGGATCCACCTGTCTAGCATGTGTGCAGACAGTCAGGGAGAAGAGACGACCCATGTGACAAAGTTGGGTACATACTGGGGGATTATGCAGATAAGTGAATATGTCAAGGATAATCAAAGACAGATTTCTCAATGTTGGAGAAGGTAGGTGCAAATATGGAAACAGAGAAAGAATTAGCCCTGTGGAGCTGTACTGGAAGTGTATATAGATATACATACAGAGATATGGATAGATAGATAGATAGAGGATATATTTATGTGTGTACATATACATACACATATTTCATAGCTCTACCTGGTGAGATGGACTAGAAGTAATGATATCCTAGTAGCAATGAACATATCTGGTACCCAGACTTTGGTTTCTAAATACCATTCTCCTCTAAAGGAATCATATATCCTTGGAAATTGGAATGATTCAAGGTCAGTAGAGGGAAACATTCTCTATAGATGAACCTATCAGAAAGTAAAGAAGTATCTGAAAAGTAAAGAAGTGTTCAATGAAACAATCAGATGAATACAGGAACCAGCTTGAAGGGGCTCCCAGTAGCTAAATCTGGGAAATTTTGAACAGCTAAATTTTAATAATCATAATACATTAAAACTAACTGAATAAAATAGGAATCCATGAGATAATATTGATATAAATAAATGAATAAATATATGAGAAGGGAAAGGTCTATCTTATGATAGAATGCCAATTAATAAAGGTAGAAGGAATAATGGACATAGAAAAGAAATCACCATTTGGCAAAAGCATAGTAATAACTGTTTCAGACAATAATCATAAATGGATGCTAATACTAATGGGAGAAAGTACAAAATACTTAGTTATTAACTTTACAATGGAGAAACCTGCCCAGTATCAACTTATCTAAGTCTTTAAAAATCAACATCACCAGGAATGAGACAAATTGACATCATGCACCACTGGATGTGATGTACTAAGAAGAAAATGACATCACATGTATAGTATTCCTGGATCTCATTATGATGATATAACAGACAAATATAAATTGAAGAACATTCAACCAAAAGAACTGGTCTGTGTCTTCAAAGGGTAAAGGTCATGAAAGTCAAGTGCTAGACCATGATTAAAGAAGACAGAGTCCATCAAATCCCAAGAAGACAGCAGCTACTGATGCACACTGATGCAGGCGTGTTGAACCAGTGACTCAAAAATCACCAGAACCATTGCTGTAAGTGATGTGAATTTCTAGTTTGGAAACTAACTCTTGATAAAATTCTGAGTAAAACAAAGTACGTTTTTCCCTAGATTTACATGGTAGCTGTGTATGTACAAAATTCACTGCAAAACATCTTGTTTGAATATGAAAAATAGAGCTAGGTTGTGGGTTTAGATAAACAGTCTTTTGACACACATGAATATCCTGTTGAACATTCCAATCCCTTGCGGAATGGAGGACAAGTCTTCATTGTGTGGGACTCCCATATACTGTAGTATGCCCAACATGCCTAGTCCTTCTTCATAGCAGAAGCTCCCACAAGTTATGAAGACAAGCCAAAAGTCTCCCACACATTTCCAAAATGTCCCCCGGTGCCAGCGCTATCACTGTGAAGAACCAGTCATTTAGAGGCTAGTTTACCGCAATCAGAAATGATCAATGCATTCCTTCCACTTTATTGAAAGCTTTGTCCAAGTAAATTCCTTCCAACTCTTACATTCAACCAAACCGTGATTAAATATCATGAAGGCATTACCTGTTCCCCTTCTGAAGCATTACAATTTTTTTCACTCCACTGATATTCATGAAGATACTCAAATATGTGTCAATATTTAAAAGCTACATTAGAAACCAAGGTGAGAGTATTGCTTGAGCCCAGGAGTTAGAGCCCAGCCTGGGCAACATAGTGAGACTCTCTGTTTCTACAAAAATAAAAAAAATTAGCCAGGTGTGGAGGTGCACACTTGTAATCTAGCACTTGGGAGGCTAAGGTGGAAGGATTGTTTGAGTCCAGGAGATTGAGGCTGCAGTGAGCTATAACTGAGCCACTGCACTC
This sequence comes from Carlito syrichta, assembly GCF_000164805.1. Classification (NCBI taxonomy): domain Eukaryota; kingdom Metazoa; phylum Chordata; class Mammalia; order Primates; family Tarsiidae; genus Carlito; species Carlito syrichta. The sequence continues at coordinate 254,292 of NW_007213283.1, forward strand.
AGCCTGGGTGACAGAATGAGATCCTGCCTGGGTGGGGGTGGGGGTGAGGGATGGGGGGTGGGGGTGGAATAAGTTATGTTAGTTAACCAGGATTCTTTCAGCTGGGAATAACAAGAAACCAACACAAACTGGCACCCTTTCACACACAAAAGAAGAAGTCATTGTCTTAACTTGGAAATTCAAGGATGGAACTGATTCCAAAATAACTTGATTCAAGAATTCAAGCAAGGTTTTGGGAATTCTTCCTTCCCTCCCTCCCTCCCTTCCTTCCTTTCCCTTTTCTTTCTCTCTCCTCTCTCCTCTCTCCTCTCTCATTCTTCCCCAACCTCGACCTCTGCTTCTCCTCTCCCACTCTGAACTGTACTCATCCCAGAGTTCAAGGAGAGACCCATGAGAGAATTATGAAAGAATTGAAAGAAGTAATGGTATGATTCATTGTTTAATACCATAAGGATGAGACCGTATCTTTTTTATTCATTACTGTACCCAAGCACCCAGTTTGCTCATTCTGGGCACTTTTTAAATACTTATTGAATGAGTGAACTGCTCAGCTGGAACTAGAGATTGCTGGCTTTCAATGCTGATATCTCTCTACAAGACATGCCTAGACATTTTGAAAAGATAAGCAGAAAGCAGCAGCAGCTGTGTGTTCTGTGAGCAGCCATGAGGCAAGACTGAGATACAGAAGCAGAACAGAGAAATCCAGTGAGAGAAATACTTTTCGCTTCAGATCCACCCAGTAGGCTTCTCCACCCAGAACTACCCAAGTTCATCCCCATCGTACTTTGGTCTGAGGATTGCTCATAGAAGACTAAAATGAGCATTAAAGAAGTGGACTCTTTGACTCAGTATAATACTGAGGTCATTTCAACTCATTGGGCCACTTTAAAATTTTATTTGTTATTTGCAGCAAGAAGAGTATACTTTTATATGTTGTTCTTTGTAGTGTACTAATAGGATTAGATATCACACTGAATCACAGCAAAAGAGTTTGCCTGCGTAATAATAGATGTCAGTGCCAGTTTATACTCTTCAATGCACTTTCTACTCTTAAAAGCAGGATATTGTGTATTAATTTGCACATCTTCCAAGAGATAGGGGTTTTTTAATTTTCTTGTGTTGGATTTTCTTAAAAGATTTTTTTAAAGTCAGGTTGCATTTAAAAAGCTGAGCTGGGTGGGTCAGAATTGCTAGTGTTTAAAAAATGTGAAAAACATCCTTAATATAGCTATTTGTGACTAACCCAGTGGGTGTGATACCCAGGGGAAAACAATAAGTTCTCTTATTGTGCATTTGAAAAGTTTGAGTTTAGAGCTCTGCTATTTTTTTTTTAACATAAAAAGTTATTCAAAGAATTACCCGGAGCTTTGTTTAAAAAAAGAGGCTGCTGATGAGGGGATAGTAGACATTTTTTTAACTCTTATATGGAAAAAAGTTTAATAAGCCAATCAGAAGAATGCAATCTATGTCCTCCCTCCAAATTTCTGTCTTTTTTTTTTTTCCTTGAGTTGGAGTCTCACTCTGTCACCCAGACTGGAGTGCAGTGGCCGCTCCCGGCCACAGCAGCCTCGACCTGCTGGGCTCTGTCGATCCTTCCGCCTCAGCCTTCCAAGTAGCTGGAACTACAGGAGCGTGCTACCACGCCCGGCTAATTTTTTTTTTTTTTATTGTAGAGATGAGGTCTTGCCAAGTTGCTCAGGCGGGTCTCGAACTCATGGGCTCAGGCAATCCACTCATCTCAGCCTCCCAAGGCGCAGGATTACAGGCTGAGCCACCGAGCCCAGTCAAATTTCTGTCTTTTAAAAAGTATGTATTTTATTAATGATTTCATCCTACTCTACTGCAAAGCTGTAGAATTCCTTCCTTCCATCCTCTTTTCCTTCCTTTCTTCCATCCTTCCTTCCTTCCTTTCACTTATCTCTCTCTCCTCTTTCCTCTTCCCTTCCCATCCCACCTCTGCTTCTCCTCTCCTGCTCTGAACTGTACCCCAGAATTCAGGGAGAGACCCATGAGAGAATTCCAAAAGAATCTAGTAGAATCAACGCCACGAGCAACTTTTGCCTTTTATAGCAAAACTGGTCTTGCAGTCAACCCTTATAACACTTTATAAGAACCACTAAAGTATAACAATAGGATCATCTATTGATCATTCTATATGCCAGGCGCTTTCTAAGCATTGTATCAGCATCACATTTATCTCTCATAATGAATAGTTTGATAGATACTATTATTGTCAACCCCATTCTAGGTGAGAAAACAAGACTTGGAGAAACTAAATAGCCAGTCCAAGGTCACATAGCTAACAAGGGTTGTAGCTAGGATTAAAAATGAAACTGGCTGACTCAATCACAGTTCTGTGTTGCCCCATATGACCTACAGTATGTATTTCACAAACACACACACTCCTGTGTTTATATATACGTGAGATTGTGAAATTGAGGAAATATTTAACTCTTCTTAATAATCCATTCACCTTATCAACGCAACCTAAAAAGTAACCTTATTCAGTAACTGCTAGACTTACTACAATATAACAATGCATAAAATGGCTGAAAATACAACCTAAACCCAAAGATAAACTTGAGACTTGAGTTGCACAAGGGTGTTGTATAGAAATGATTCAAAATCGACTTGAGCATTTACCTCTTTGGGCTTCTGAATCTTGATTCCCCTGATCCAGTAAAGTCCACCCTATAGCTGAAAAAGAAGGAAGAAGAGAAGGAAGAGACAGAAAAGAGGGATGAGATGCCTGAACCCTTACTGCATTAACTGTGTTTTCTTATTTTTCTGTATTTTTGATGCTCGGGCATCTGGGGCCTCGCTGACTGGGCAGGGACAGTCCCTTTCAGGGTTGGCTAATTCCTAGAGATAGTAGACAACTAGGAGTCTTGAGTCTGAAGTCTGGGGTGTAGACAACTTACACACCCCAGAACCTGCTGAAATCACTCAAACTAACCAATCCTAAGTATGCTTACCCTTCCTCACCCTTCCTTCTTGCAAAAACCACAATAAAGGCCATTGCTCAGTTCTTCCTTCACTTTCTCTACCCCTGATATGCCCTGCTGCTTCCCCATGTGTCCCTGCAGGGAATGGCATGACTCCTTTTTCTAGAGATTTGTGATATAAAAATGTCTTCTTTCACAACAGTCATTTTTAAATTTTTTATTTTATTTATTCATTTTTAGTTGGAGTCTCACTCTGTTGCCCAGGCTGGAGTGCAGTGGCATGCTCATGGCCACCGCAGCCTTGGTTCACTGGGTCAGATGATCCTTCCACCTCAACCTTCCAAGTAATTGGAACTACAGGCATGCACCACCAAGCCTGGCTAATTTTTTTATTTTTATTGTAGAGATGAGGTCTCTCCAAGTTGCCTAGGCGGATCTCAAACCCCTAGGCTCAGGCAATCCTCTTGCCTCCGCCTTCCAAAGTGCTGGGATTACAGGCATGAGTCACCACACTTGGCTCAGTCATTGTTTGAAAATTCAGGCATCCGATCAGCCTGGGCAACATAGTGAGACCTCATCTCTACAAAAAATTAAAAATTAGCCAGGCATGGTGGCATGGCTGTCGTCTCAGCTACTTGGGAGGCTAAGGCAGAAGAATCACCTGAGCCCAGGAAGTTAAGGCCATGGTGAGCCATGATCATGCTGTGCACTCCAGCTTGGGTGACAGAGTGAGACCCTGACTCAAAAATATAAGTAAATAAATAAAAATGGGTAAATTTATTTTAAAAACGCACATATCACAAATAAAATAACCTATCAGAATTCCTGATAATTTTTAGCTAGCATTTTCTTAGGAATTAGGGAACACGGAAATATCTAAGCTTGAAGTTAGCACTTTCAGTCTCGAGTTTTTTCCGCCTTTGGCCCTGCTGCAGATGTTATTTATAAGCACCCCATTCTCTCATAGACAAGTTATCCAATCTGCACATTTTTCTATGGATGGACAGACATTCACTTCTCAACCACTTGATCCTCCTTTTCTAGTCTGTTGTCTCAAATTAAAAGGTTCCCCCCCCCCTCTATGATTTCTAAAGATGTCAAGCCAGGCACGGTGGCTCATGCCTGTAATCCCAGCACTTTGGGAGGCCGAGACAGGAGGATTGCTTTGACCCAGGAGTTTGAGACTAGCCTGGATAACACAGCAAGGACTTGTTTCTACAAAAAATAAAAAGATTAGCTGGGTTTGGTGGCACTTGCCTGTAGCCCTAGATACTCAGGAGGCTGAGGAGGGAGGATAACCTGAACCCAGGAGGTCAAGGCTGCAGTGAGCCATGATCATATCATTGCACTCCAGCCTGGGTAACAGAGTGAGACCCCCAACTCAAAAAACAAAAACACAACAAAAACAACAATAAAGTGATATAATAACAACAATAGCAAGCATTCCTCTCTGCCAGGCACTCTGTTAAGTGGTCCAGAGACATCAAAATCCATTTTCGTGGAAATGAAATTTAGTCCACGTTGGTTTGAAATGACCTTCTATTCAGTAGCAGAGCAAGGAGATCATAGGAACCTGGGATAATGTCCTCTGCCTCTTACATAGCCTCTTTGTAACTAAGCAGACTCATTAAAACTTGCAACATTACCATCTACCCACTGGAACAATTAGCACCTGGGTGAGGTACACAGTATGCATTCAGTTGGTTCCTTCACTAGCTGCAATTGTAACTGAAAGTAAAATGAAAAACAAAGGAAATAATTAAGTTCCCCAAATTCCAATTTCCAGCTGAGGACCAAAATCTACTTGTTCAGGCTCTCTTGAATTGGGCATGACGTCTGTATTTTAAAACTGATGTCTAGTTCAGATACCTACTCCCTTTCAACTTCATAGCCAGTTTGAAAAAATATAGTATATTGAAATAAAAAAGATGACAGAGAAATAAAGCTTCCATTCATACAATTAAAATAATGGCTTATGCATGTTGCATCAGTAATTCAGATTCTTTTCGATGGTAGATTTATCATTAATGATTGACAGAAAAAAAAAGAAAGCCAATTTACCAGCTGGGGTAGATATTGCCTGAATCTGCTCCTAACTACAGTAACTGTGGAAAACAATTCCACAGAATTTTATAGTCAGAATAAGGCAGACAGAATTTAACAAGAAATTTGCCTCAAATTAACCAGTAGGTGTCACTGCTTAAATATATTGGCAACAGCTTTTCCTACAGAATTCTGCATTAAAAACCCCAATCAAAAATAATGAGACAATTTTGAATGGCTTATAACTAGTTCAGACTCACAAAGAGAATGTTCATAAATCCATACCCTTCATTTATAATTTAAAGTAATCACTTAGTGGTAGTGTATACCTACCAATAATTTAAATTTAACTTCAATATATTTGCTATATTTTAAGAATTTTTTTAAAAAAATAAAGAGTCTAATATAGCACATGTACTTTTTAAGGGGAAAAAATGCTTTGAAGGAGGAAGAGAGAGAAAGACTGAGCTCAGTCCAACTGACTTTTTTTTTTTTGAGTTGGAGTCTCACTCTGTCACTCAGACTGGAGTGCACTGGCCGCTCCCAACCACTGCAGCCTCGACCGGCTGGGCTCCGGCGATCCTTCCCCCTCAGCCTTCCAAGTAGCCGGAACCACAGGTGCGCACTACCACGCCCGCCTAATTTTTGATTTATTGTAGAGATGCAATCTCGCCAAGTTGCCCAGGCGGGTTTCAAACCCTCAGGTCCAGGCACCAACTGGCTATTGATAGAATTAAATAATTTTTTCCCCAAAAATATTTTCTGCCAATTCAACATGCCCATTCAGATTCTTTTTGATGGTAGATTTATCATTAATGATTGCAAGAAAAAAAAAGAAAGTCAATTTACTGGCTGGGGTAGACATTGCCTGAATTACTGCCAGGCATATACAGGCAAACCAAGAGTCTCTACATTGGTAGAAGTGGATACTTCCAAATGCAGTACTAGTCAGGTTCCTTCTTGATTCAAATCCTTCTGTGGATCCTAGGCAACATACTTCATGGCTCCCAGGTAGCTTCCTCTACCTGTCACTATCTCCCATTCCACCTTGCTCCGCCCCCGTCCTGTCCCCCTGCCCTCTCTCCCCGTTTAGTCAGAGTCTCACTCTGTCACCTACGTTGGAGTGCAGTGGCAAGATCATGGCTCACTGCAGCCTTGACCTCCTGGGTTCAGGCAATCCTTCTGTCTCAACCTCCAGAGTAACTGGGACTACAGGTGTGTGCCATCACACCTGACCTTTTTAAATTTTATTTTATGTAGAGGCGAGGTCTCACTATTTGCCTAAATTGGTCTCAAACCCCTGTCCTTAAGCAACCCTCCCACCTCAGCCTCCGAAAGTGCTGGGATTACAGGCATGAGCCACCATGCTCGGCCACAGTCCTGCTTCTTGTCCTTCAACTAAAGCTGACTCTCTAAGGAAGAGCTAGGCCTTCCCAAACTGCTCCTTTAGCATCTTGGACATAATTCATATTTTTTCATTATAAATGTAGTTATTAAAATCTCAGTCTCCCACTTGTCTGAGCTCCTTAAGACACAGGCTAGGTTATTCATCTGCACATCCCAAGCATCTAACAATGACTGGTTCAGACCCAGTTCTCAGGTGCTGGTAGGATATTTATACCCAAACTATTAAGGCTTTTTTTTCTCTTTCCTTCCTGAATGGTTCGATTCCAAAGCCATGAAATGGGTCCACGCAAGGTAGAGATCTACACTGGGAAGTGAAGAGTTCAGGGAGTTACAAATATGGACAGGGACAAAAATGAGAACAAAGTCTATAGTGTTGGATATGATTTGGAGGTATGAACTCCTGAGTATAAATATACATAGATATATGGATAGATAAATATAGATGTATATGCACACATGTCCATTCCCTAAGTGTACCTACTCAACAGCAATGAGCACACCTACCAATGAGATCTTGGGTTCTAAATATCATTCTCCCCTAAAGGGAACCAGGGATCTTTGGAAAATGGCTGATGCTAGGGCTGGGTCAGGAAAGCATAAGGTGAGCCTGAAATATCCTGGATTAGAAAGTAAGGGAGCACTAAAGAATGATAGAGACATTTGTCAAAACTCAGTTTGGATGGACTGTCACTGGCCAAGTATAGGACA
>NW_007213284.1:0-822 GCF_000164805.1 Carlito syrichta
GTCATAAGATGGCTGTGATTGAGGACACTGAATATGAGGGTGGCTTGTTACATGGCTCTAGATTACTGATACAATAGGGAAGTAGGAGAGCAGGGACTGAATTCTGGGCAGAGAGAAAGGTACATGAAAATGTCTGAGAAGGGAGAGAGGCACTTTTGGGGAACTGAAAGAAAGCTGACAAGATGGAATATTTTGGAGGGATAGGCAAGGCTGAGATCAAGCAGAGTCTTTTAGAGTCTATTCAAAGACCTCAATTTTTTTTATCTTTAAAAGCAAAAGAGCCAGTCATGGTGGCTCATACCTATAATCCTAGGACTTTGGGCATCTAAGGGGGGATTGCTTGAGCCCCAAAGTTCAAGATCAGCCTGGGCAGCATAGTGAGATATTGCTTCTAAAAAAAAATTATACGGGCGTGCTCTTGTAGGACCCCAGGAGGTTGAGGCTGTGGTGAACCATGATCAAGGTTTATGCCACTCTACTGCAGCCTGGGCAACAGTAAGATCCTGACTCAAAAGCAAAAGAAAGTCACCGGAAGGATCGTGAGCTGGGAAGTGATATGATTAGACTTTCACATGTCATGGATTTTTTTTTTTCTTTAACAAATGCAAACTCATTGTGGCAGCAACCTACGTTAAACATTTATAGTAGAAGCTCACTAAATCCTTTACCGTTTGGCTGATTGGATCATCAAGATACCCAGTAGGAGAAAATGAAACAGCCCAGGTGTCTGGAGGAAGTCCAAAGGGGGAGGACACGGCTCACCAGACACCACAAGGGACCTCAGTTTTGAACGATTGGGGCAGTTCGTCTAAGACTGAAAAA
>NW_007213285.1:0-2047 GCF_000164805.1 Carlito syrichta
ATATTTTGGAGGGATAGGCAAGGCTGAGATCAAGCAGAGTCTTTTAGAGTCTATTCAAAGACCTCAATTTTTTTTATCTTTAAAAGCAAAAGAGCCAGTCATGGTGGCTCATACCTATAATCCTAGGACTTTGGGCATCTAAGGGGGGATTGCTTGAGCCCCAAAGTTCAAGATCAGCCTGGGCAGCATAGTGAGATATTGCTTCTAAAAAAAAATTATACGGGCGTGCTCTTGTAGGACCCCAGGAGGTTGAGGCTGTGGTGAACCATGATCAAGGTTTATGCCACTCTACTGCAGCCTGGGCAACAGTAAGATCCTGACTCAAAAGCAAAAGAAAGTCACCGGAAGGATCGTGAGCTGGGAAGTGATATGATTAGACTTTCACATGTCATGGATTTTTTTTTTTCTTTAACAAATGCAAACTCATTGTGGCAGCAACCTACGTTAAACATTTATAGTAGAAGCTCACTAAATCCTTTACCGTTTGGCTGATTGGATCATCAAGATACCCAGTAGGAGAAAATGAAACAGCCCAGGTGTCTGGAGGAAGTCCAAAGGGGGAGGACACGGCTCACCAGACACCACAAGGGACCTCAGTTTTGAACGATTGGGGCAGTTCGTCTAAGACTGAAAAAGATGTTCTACCGAGATTTCCCAGTGAAAATCTGACTTTTACTCATTTAGTTCCTGGTCAGCTGACCTACTGCCTTCTTTGCATTTGAAACAGAGTTTCTATAACTAGGTAGACTGGCAAACAGAAAGAAGACACCCAGGGACAGTCAGGTGACTCACCGAGCTGAGTTTCTGTCTCTGAACCTGTTAAGCCCTGGTGAGAACTCCTGTTGCGGAATCAATTACGTCTACAAGCTGAGACCCTGGCTAGGGTGCAACCGCTGAGATCTTGGCCCTTGGACCTACTGGTTCATAACGCTTGAAAAGAAGTTGCTCAAGAATCAAAGGAAACCTGTGGAAGTCTGATACCTAGTCTGTCCCCTAAACCATTTAAATTCGGCAAGGTGTCATGGAAATATCTCAGAAATTTGAAGACAGACAGCCTTAAGCTTAAATGTGTGCCATGCTATTTGTAATTTGTATGACCCTGCACTAATTGACCTGTTTTTGCTTCAGTTTCTGAAATTGTAAAGGACACAGCGATAATAAAGCCTACTTACCATGGAGGTGAAGTCACATGGGATGCGTTTACATGAAACGTAATGGACAACACCTACTCAGTGAGTTATCGGCTAAAGCTAGTTTGCTTTCTATGACTCTTTGGTAATGAAAGGACTAAGTTTGTAGGGAAGATACCAATAACATTTTGATTTATTTGCTTTATCTATTTTATATATGCTTGAATTTTACGTTTAGCTCTGCTCTCAATGTGCCTCATTTTAAATAGGAAAATCATGTTTCCTTGGCCCATGTTTCAAACTTCTTTGTACTCCAGTCCAGTGATTACCAACACTGGCTGCACACTTGGAACTCCTGGGAAACTTTAACAAAAATATGAATGCCTGCTTCCATCCTTGGAGATTCTGATGGAGTTGGTCTGAAATGTGGCCTGGGTGTGAGATTAGTTTAGTAAAATAATCTTCTGTAAATACTCCATGCAAGGCCATTGCCTTGCTAAACTACGGTGTGGCCATGTGCTCTTTGAACTATGGCCATGCGTTGTTTTCTTAAGCTTTGGCCCCCCTCCCTACCTTGGGGAGGTGAATCTCCTCTTTCTTTCTCTTTCTCTAATTTCCTTTCTAAATAAACTGTATTTTCTAATCTAAGAAAAATAAATAACTTCATGCGCAAATCCATTAATCCATTAAATTACATTGAATGCTGAGGGCTACAAGGCAGTTATCCATCCCTGGAACACACTCCTGGTCTAGACCTGTAGCCAATGTTATTTTCACGACATTATGCCCACAGAAATGACATCATAAAACATTTTTAAACCTTTCAAGTCAATATGGCCACTGAATAGGACTAGGGCCAACCTATGGGTAAAATGGTTTTGTGGCTCATTCAATGAGCACTCTTAGATAGGTCCTAT
>NW_007213286.1:0-766 GCF_000164805.1 Carlito syrichta
CAAAGTAGGTATTATAACCCCCATGTTGCAGATAAGAAAAACAAAAACCAGTCTTAGCGATGTTTAGTAACTTATTTGAGGTCACACAACTGGAAGGTAGTGGTTTTGATGTCAAACCCAAACCATAATGGCACACTGAACACTTTGGGCAGTCAGGAGACCTGCTTTGTATATAGGCTTTGCCACTAAATCATTATAGCAAATTACTTTGTTACCATTAAAATGAGAGGGTTGGGCTGAATGATATCTGGCAATCTTCCAATTTTGAAAGTCTATGGTACTAATTAAGTCATCTTTGTAAGTACAATAGTCCCCCCTTATCCGAAGGGAGGGATATATTCCAATATTCCAAATGGATGCCTGAAATCTCAGATAGCACTGAACCCCTTATACATTATGTTGTTTCCTATACTGTATATACATACCTATGATAAAGCTTTATTTATACATTAGGCACAGTACTTTTGCACTTTGGGGACATTATTAAGTAAAATAAGGATTAATTTAATATGAACACTGCAATATAAACTTGTTATAAGATAGTCAATCTGACAACTCAGATGGCTACCAAGTGACTAATGGGGTGGGTGGTAAGAACATACAATGTGGTTAGGCTGGACAGAGAATGATTCACATCCCTGACAAGACAGAGCACGATGGCACAGGTCATTGTGAAATTTTATCACATTACTCAGAATGGCACACAATTTAAAACTTATGAGTTATTTATTTCTGGTATTTCCCACTTAACAATTTTGGGTCATGG
>NW_007213287.1:0-5690 GCF_000164805.1 Carlito syrichta
ACTGCAATATAAACTTGTTATAAGATAGTCAATCTGACAACTCAGATGGCTACCAAGTGACTAATGGGTGGGTGGTAAGAACATACAATGTGGTTAGGCTGGACAGAGAATGATTCACATCCCTGACAAGACAGAGCAGGATGGCACAGGTCATTGTGAAATTTTATCACATTACTCAGAATGGCACACAATTTAAAACTTATGAGTTATTTATTTCTGGTATTTCCCACTTAACAATTTTGGGTCATGGTTGATCTTGTTTAATTGAAACCATGAAAAGTGAAACCACATCAAAAGGTATACTACTTTGATAGGTCTTGGCCCTCCATGTTAAAACAGAAGATTGAAAGTAAGTTTCTGTTTATTTCTCATGATCTCAGTGAAGAGCATTCAATTTAGTTACAAGTAGATGCTAAAAACACATTCATTTTCAGATAGGTAATTAAAGGACTGAGCGGGTTTTACTGCACATTATAATTTCTAAATATGTGTGTATATATAAAGTTTATTGAGAATGTGGTTATCTATCCTGGATACCTCTTTCATATAAAGGTCAAGGTATTTCTTTTGGATTTAATGCATCTCGGTGACTCATCATCAGACTGAATATTTGTGAACCTTTTCTTTTCTTGACTACCTGTCCAGGGAGAGACATTATTGCTCATCAATTCCATTCTCTTCGAGAAAGTTGAAACTGCAAAAACTTTCTATACTTTCTTTCTAATTATTCAACCTTATACATTGACATGTGAATCCTATTAGAATGCAATTCCTCTATTAATTCAAAACCAATAGGTGATTTATTGAGTGAACTTTTATCAGCAGATAGAACAGCCAGCAAGTTATCTAAATCTTTCCCTTGTCTAATTTTCAGAGTACTTATTAACAACCAGTGCACTAGGAACTCAACTTTACCAACAATTAAAGTCCCCTGGTTACATTGTGAAGCAAAAATTCTAGAATGTTAGTCTCTGAAGGAATTTTGATATTATCTACTCCATCCCCCTTATCTTCACAAATGAGGAAACTGAACTCCAGACAGTCATACCCAAGAGTTATTGGAAATGACAACAAAACATGATCTTCAGAGCTTTTTCTTCCTCTACTTCAACTTCCTACTCCAAAACATCACCTTTTCCCAATATTTTCCCTTACCCCAGATGTCCAGTTCATGAATACTGACTTCTAAGAAATCCATCTCAAACCTCCCCCTCTAGCTTCTCCTAGCCTTCATCACCCCTTCCCAGGTCAGCCTTAAGTGGAACCCTAGAAACATCCTGTTCTTGGAGTTTCTTCCAATACTATCCTGCTCTTTTAAACCTCTGACTATCAAAATAAAATCTAAACTACCTGGGACTTACCCCATTCCCTTAGGACCTTGCTACAAGCAAACCTATGAAAGTTAATCTGAGAAACTAAAGAATTTTAATGGTGTGAACTGGTTAATATGTCACCTATGCCAGGAATTATATTTTCATTTTAACAGAGACATTCTGGAAACAATGCCATCAAATAGTGACTCACCTGGGAATTTTAGACAAGCTAATGGGTAATATCGTTCTGGGAAGAAGCCCTTTGACCTAGAATCACAAGATAGAGCCTATCATTGTGCCAAGAGCTAACATAGCTACCCATTGTAAAAAAAAAAAAAAAAATGGTGATTCATTTTCAAAATGGTGATTTTTTACTTTACTTCCTGGTTCTTCCTCCTTCCTTGGCAGGCTTTCACTTTTGGCAGACTTCCTTTGTTGGGTGTTGAGAACCAATCAGAATCCAGAGACATATATTTTACCATATTTGTGTAGAAGCTGCTTGTGTTTTACCTTATTTGTACACAATTATTGCTTAGGCGACGTCCAGGAAAGTTATGCAACATCCAAAGTACTCAGTCAATGAGGAACCAGAGGAGGGACTTGCATATCAGGGCATAAATACACTGACTGTGACTGTCTCCGTGTGCCTGCTCACCCGAGAGTTGCCCATTCTTGCAAGAACGAGATTAAAAGAATTGCTTCACTCCCCTGATCTCTGAGTCTCGGTGTCTTGCTTTAACGTTGAAATTGAGGAGGGTTGATCCCGTCTCCCACACCACCTCTCAGGTTTTGTTAGTTGAGCAAATTAATATATAGCCATGTGCAAAAGGATTTAAATGTTTCTTTTTCTTTTTTTTTTTAAAGCTCTTTAAAAATATTTAAAGGCAAGAACAACCTTGAAACAGGCTTTGAAATTCAAGTAGAATGTCATTTTGTATGGGGCATAAAGACCTCCAGTGAATCCTGCTCCAGGTTAGACACAGAACCAAATGATATTTTTTTCACATGACAAATTAGAGCTTTACTCAGAAAATCATTTTCCTAGCTTTCTTCTTTCCAGATTTGTTCAATCTAAAGCCTCTAGGTAATATTTTACATACCTTCATTTTTCCTATAATCAAACCAATCTCTCTCTCTCTCTCTCTCTCTCTCTCTCTCTCTCTCTCTTTCTCTCTCTCTCATTACTTTTTCTGACTCAGCTGTCATTTTCCATATTCTTTCTCATACTTTCCTTTTCCTCTGGCTCTCTTGCCACTCTTTCTTTTGCCAGCTTTGGAAACCATTGCAGAGAAGACCCTGTTGGTATGACTTTTAAAGCTTCCAAGAAAATCTTACTTTCCAAAGGGAAAATTCCAACCTTTCTCTAAGGCAGAGCAACAGTCCTGGGAAGAGGCTGTAAGTAGTCCCAATAATAAACTGAAACAACTGAAATATGTTATTACTGCACCTGCACCTTCTGCAAGTGGAATATCAGGGCTTTTTTTTAAATGTAAAATGTTCACATTGTCACTTCTCCTTTCTCAATAATGAGTAAAATCATCATGTAATCTTGTGCTTAGTTTCAAGCCTACTGTGATCTTTAAGTTTTTACAACATTCTACTCTGTAAGCAGGAATTTTTTTGTTTTGTTTTTTACTTTGAGTGTCCTAATCCCTCACCCACACGCTTTCCTGACTTAGCAAGCACTATATTCAAGGCACAATTATCCTGTTTCTCCCGTATCTGACATAGATTTTTTTTTTTTTTTTGAGTTGGAATCTCACTCCATTGCCCAGATTGGAGTGCAGTGGCACACTGATGGCCATTCCAGGGTCGGTTTTCTGAGCTCCAGAGTTTCATCTGCTTCAGCCTTCCAAGTAGCCGGAAACTACAGGTTCATGCTACCATGCCCGGCTAATTTTTGATATTTTACTGTAGCGAGGAGGTCTCGCCATAGTTGCCTGGGCTGGTCTCAAACTAGTGGGCCCAGGCAATCCACTTGCTTCGACCGCCCAAAGTGCTGGGATTCTAGGCTAAGCCAGCGAGTCCAGCCTGACCTAAATGATTCTAACACTGTTCTGTGGTACTCAAACTTCAGTGGACATTAGAATCAGCCGAGGAGCTTTTAAATGTGCAGATTCCCAGTCTTCATTTACACACAAGGTTTTTATTTAGTAGGTCTGGAATGGAACTCTGAATCATGCATTATAACAAACATTCCAGGTGATTCTAATGAGGTGGATCCAAAGATTATACTTTTTGAGATGCTGCTTTGTGTATGGTGAGATCCTTGAATATTTAGTACTCTAAAAGGTTTAGTGCAATATCTAGAAGTATCAATCTGACAATCAGGAGAGTACTTCAACAAGTGGTCTTTCTTCCATGAAATTTTGCCAAGACATATATATAAAGTAATGACATAATAAGGCAGACCACATGTGTATTTGCATATCCTTTGATGTCATTCTCCTAGGCCAATGGGCAGAATTGTGTCTAATTCCATTGATAAAGATCCAATTGCTGGAGGTGAAAGAGACCTTAGAGATCTTCTACTCCAGTAATTTGTTTTATGTATAAGGAGACTATGACTCAGAAGGGGAAAGTGACTTGCCAAAAGCAGTAGGTTTCTGGGCCATAGCTAGAACTCAGGTCTGCTAACTCAAATTTTATTATTTACTCTTCTGAAAATTGAGTTTTCTGTAGGTCAATTCTATTTTTTTCTTAATACTTTTATGCTCTTTTACTGACCCATGGCAATATGAATGAATCTGTTGCTACTGGGAGTGCCCAGCCAAGTCGGGGTATACTTGAGGAAATAGAAAAGCAGAAGGAAGACAAAAAGAGCTAGAACCATTGCAAATCCACCACAGCAACAATTGTCCTCGGGGTGCTTTAAAATACCAAGACTTAGGCTGAATAAGATTAACTATGACTTGAAGATAAACAGACAGGCTCTATAGGATTGACTGTGACTTGAAGATAAGCAGAATACTCCCTTACTTTTAAAGATTTTTATGCTTCCCCCTTCATATTTAAACAAAATCTTGGAATGACCAAGAGCTTCAGCAAAAAATATATTCAGATAAGGTGAAACTGTCAGCAGTAATGAGTTCGTTAGTTATTTGTGAATAAAGAATTGAACATGACACCGTACTCAGGACAGCAATGCAGTTTTATTACAAGCAAGTAAAGCAGAGCAGAGTAAGCTAGTACATTCCTAAGAATCAAGAGGAGCGGAGCGGCTTTTTAGAGAGTGAGACAGCCTTGTTTATTTCCTTGGTTCGAGTTCTATAATTTACATTTCTTTGTCTTAGTCTCTGGTCTCTGTTGGTTAGTTCCCTTTCAGGCTTGTTTTCCCTCTTTATGGTCAGGTTATAAATTCTTCATTTGACCTTTGGCATAAACTAATGTTTAGATATTGTTAACTCTGTCTTGTTAAAGTTACGCGTGCCTTTAAACAATTTTGAGGCTACACGTCTTCTATCTTTTCATGATTTATTACTCATACATGCTATGAGCTCTAGTTTACAAGACCAAGCTACTGTGTAACACAAAACATAAGTCTGAAGCTTAATATCATAAAGGAAAAGAGTTTACATTTTTGGGATTTTAGAGAGTTTCAAGAGTCCAACAAGATTGCTCCTTATCTAGGTTTGCAGAAGTTTCTTTAAAGAAGTATAGCTTTTCCACACCTCCTGGATATTAGGTGGTTTAATATGGCTGGTTGTTCTCTCAAACATTAGCAGTGATTTACAAGATAAGGTCAGCCTTCCTAACAGGTTACATTGAGGAAAGGTGGAGGGGGGAGGGCCCACATTCCTAAGGACAGAAAAAGAAAAAAGCATACTCATTAAATCCAAGCAGCTTTCACATTTGGCCCAGCTCAACATGAAGCAAAATTTCTAAAATGAGTAAATAACAAAATGTCAGCTGGCTTCCTGTTTCTTTCCTTCATTTTTTAAAATTTAACGAGTCAGTTTTAATAATAAATATCGCAACTGTCTTCTCCCAGCAATAAACAATGTCAATCTTTAAAAGTAACTGAAGGCTAGAACAAGAGGGTACATGAATGGTTGAGCTAGTCACAAACACAAATATTCAGATGGATGCATGTGAACACAGCAGTACACACCAGTTTTGAAGTGCACAAAGGACTGACTGCTAGACCAGAAACAAGAAAGAAAACTACCTACACTTCAACACCAGAATAGGCCACTGTCCTCACAAGACACTGGAGACAGGATTCAACTATATTCTTTCACTTATTGAGGGCTCTATACATTTCAAGAGCAAACTTAATTTTTACAAATTTTTTAAATGGGAAATGTTTCAAAGAGCAAACTAGGAGACGACTATGATGTTAAAATGGCCATTAGCACACAGTTGCGGACAGTTTCT
>NW_007213288.1:0-2047 GCF_000164805.1 Carlito syrichta
CCTGCTTTCAGCATAAATGTGCTTAATGTGCTTGCTCAGGATGTACAAGGTTTTTTGAGTTTTCTAGGGAGGAGTCAAACAGCTCACCTGGAACAGACATATGTTTTAAGGACAAACGTTAAGCCATTTATGTCCATACAAAGTGATTATGTCTTTGATGATGATTATGTAAAATAGCATCTGAAATTGAGGTGAAAAGCTTTTCTTTTTATACAAAATTGAATAAAAAGAGGCAACTGCATTTTGTGAATATGTCTTACGCAAGAAACTTTCACTATATCTCATCTTTATGGTATGTTATTGATAGTCATATATCTGTTAAATTAGTACTTCACTTTTTATATGACCATTATAAATTTTAACTGTAAGTAAAATGGATAGGCTTTTTCCATGTTTTATTTTTTAAACTTTTTAAAGTGTGACTTTTTAGGATTCTATTTTTGACCCTTGACTTGGTCTTTCCTGTCACTGAGTCGAAAAGATGATAATATTTTAAAATTTACTTAAGGAGAAAGAATATTTGTCACCTGTTTCCTGCTGCTGGTGTTGAATTTCACATAGAGGAAGCTCCACTTACTCTGTAGTCAGAAATTTTTATATTTGTATAATAGTTTAAATTATTATCACCATACCCCTTGGATCTGAATTTTTGCTATAAACAGCTTACAGTTGCCAAAAGCTAATAGCCTCAAATTTTGAAGCACTTTTCTTCTAAGAAATGGTCTTAAGTGAATTAATGTATATAGAGTTGTATATTTACTTTTAAAGTGTCTCTGAAAAGCATTTTTTTAATAGTTTGGATGGAGTAAATGGTGAAATTATCTGGATAGGCAGTTTGCTGTAGAAGGAATATGAGGTTTATGTCGTTGCACTAAAGCACATACAGGTTGGTCTTCATTTGATCCTGTTTAGCTCTGGAGTTTTTAGTTTTTCAAAATAAGATGGCACAGTCATTTTATTGAGTCTCCGAAAGTAATCTAAGGATGTAGATTAGAGATGGAGCTGTCCCAAAGACTTTATGGGACAAGGGTCAGTGTAGAGAAATCAAGGAGCAGAAGTAGTGTCCTGTGTTCTGGCCCAGCCAAATCAAGTGTAGAAGACTGCCACACACTGCTCAGGGCAGCAGTTTGGGGAGCACATGGTGTGAGGACCCAGGTGGTGGCAGAGGGGCTTCCAGGGCACATCATAAAAGGCATAAGGAAGGAACTGCTTAAGGACCAGGAATGGGCAGTGGTGGCAGCTTCAGTGACAAAAAGAAGGATGACAATTAAGAGGGATCATAGATTGTCTTGTAGCCCCAGGGGCAGAACCAAGATTGAGGTGGGGGTTAGAAGGGAACATTTCAGTCCCTCCCTATGAGGAATAACTTTGTAGCACTCCATGTCCTTCAGCAAGAACTGCAGGATCTTAGGAAATGTATACCTGTCCTGGGAAGCAGGCATACAGGCCAGGAGTTGCAGAGGGCTCCTGCCCAGGTTTCCCAACTGGAGCAAGATGCTGGGCTTGTGCTGTGACTCAGCTAGGGATGTCCCTGGATAGAGGCATCCCAACTCACGATCTGAGTTTGTTCCTGGCATGTCTTTGACTTCTAGTAAACATATTAATATGTATCAGGGACAGCTCAGGTAACATGGATAATTAAATCTTTTGGTGTTGAATAAGAATTGAGTAAAAAGGACTAGCTCATTAGAATCTCAATGCCTTTAGGTTTGAACTTTATTATAAGAAACAGATAATGATGAAAGAGGGAAAAATCTCATGACCACCAGTTTCCAGACTTCTGTCCAACCTCATAGCCTTGGTTTACTGGCAGTTTCCAAATGGTCAGCTGGAAATTGATGGAAGCAGCTTGTTTTGACCTTTCAACTCCTGGCCTCATAAAGCACAGATTGAAAGAGTAAGTATAAAAACTCAGGCTTCATCTCATAAACTTCGTTATTGGTGCTATTTTATCCTAGCAGCTGTTTGTAAAGCACCTTGAAAGCTGTTTTAAAGCATCTTGAGTTCATGGAACTGCCCAGGCTTGACACAAATGTGTACCAGGGAA
>NW_007213289.1:0-2047 GCF_000164805.1 Carlito syrichta
TAAGATGGCACAGTCATTTTATTGAGTCTCCGAAAGTAATCTAAGGATGTAGATTAGAGATGGAGCTGTCCCAAAGACTTTATGGGACAAGGGTCAGTGTAGAGAAATCAAGGAGCAGAAGTAGTGTCCTGTGTTCTGGCCCAGCCAAATCAAGTGTAGAAGACTGCCACACACTGCTCAGGGCAGCAGTTTGGGGAGCACATGGTGTGAGGACCCAGGTGGTGGCAGAGGGGCTTCCAGGGCACATCATAAAAGGCATAAGGAAGGAACTGCTTAAGGACCAGGAATGGGCAGTGGTGGCAGCTTCAGTGACAAAAAGAAGGATGACAATTAAGAGGGATCATAGATTGTCTTGTAGCCCCAGGGGCAGAACCAAGATTGAGGTGGGGGTTAGAAGGGAACATTTCAGTCCCTCCCTATGAGGAATAACTTTGTAGCACTCCATGTCCTTCAGCAAGAACTGCAGGATCTTAGGAAATGTATACCTGTCCTGGGAAGCAGGCATACAGGCCAGGAGTTGCAGAGGGCTCCTGCCCAGGTTTCCCAACTGGAGCAAGATGCTGGGCTTGTGCTGTGACTCAGCTAGGGATGTCCCTGGATAGAGGCATCCCAACTCACGATCTGAGTTTGTTCCTGGCATGTCTTTGACTTCTAGTAAACATATTAATATGTATCAGGGACAGCTCAGGTAACATGGATAATTAAATCTTTTGGTGTTGAATAAGAATTGAGTAAAAAGGACTAGCTCATTAGAATCTCAATGCCTTTAGGTTTGAACTTTATTATAAGAAACAGATAATGATGAAAGAGGGAAAAATCTCATGACCACCAGTTTCCAGACTTCTGTCCAACCTCATAGCCTTGGTTTACTGGCAGTTTCCAAATGGTCAGCTGGAAATTGATGGAAGCAGCTTGTTTTGACCTTTCAACTCCTGGCCTCATAAAGCACAGATTGAAAGAGTAAGTATAAAAACTCAGGCTTCATCTCATAAACTTCGTTATTGGTGCTATTTTATCCTAGCAGCTGTTTGTAAAGCACCTTGAAAGCTGTTTTAAAGCATCTTGAGTTCATGGAACTGCCCAGGCTTGACACAAATGTGTACCAGGGAAAAAACAGATTGAGGAAACTCCAAGTACTGATGCTGTCACTGTATCTCTGATAAGATTCTTTCCTTTTAATCCAGTGGCTCCATGGAATTGATAGAGGATTTGCCAAAAATATGAAACAATGCAAATGAGAAATAGACCTGGAGCAAGGGATGTGTGTGGGTGGGTGTGTGTGCAGTTGGTTTCTGCCTCATTATATTTCTGAGAACCATCAGAGTTGAAGATTGCAGACAGGCAATTCTGATAGCATTTACTGTAGTGAAACTTACTGTGAGGGTGGCTGCTCTTCTTTGCCTTGTAACTAGCTGGGCATAGAGACAGCTTGATCACTCGGGTGGGTTTCCTAAGGAAACCTTAGCCAACTGGCCTGCTTGTTTCCATCTTCTTGTAATTGATGCTTTGGGCAACTGAATTAAGAAACATATTTCTGAAGATGTCTGAGTAAGGAAGAGACTTGTAGAGCAGTGTCCTGCAGAGGCAGCATTTTCTCAAGCTGTTTTTGGAGTATCTCTTTTGGAATTGGTTTAAAGCTGGTTTGAGTCCACAAGAAAATAGTCCTTTACAGGGTCCTTTATGGCTTTGGTGAACTCAGAATCTCCACAGGGATTAGAATGGACAGCCCTGAGATGTTGGCTCACAGTGATATGTGCCAGACAGCATGTGCACTTATTTGGCTAAGTATGTTCAGTTGTATGTTTAATAAAATAAACAACCATTTCTTCAAAGCCATGCTGTTCCTGTTTGAGGGGACTGAAAAATCCTTTCTCAGTTCCAAATTGAATATTGATTCAAAGCTTAATTCATGTTGATTACTGTAAAATATAGTCTTGATTCTACCCAAGTAGTTGCATATGACTGAGCTTCTTCAAACAATGCAGAGTGAAGCGTTCTGGTGAATTTTAATTTGGCTTTTGGTGCTGCACTTGAAACTCCAAGAATG
>NW_007213290.1:0-948 GCF_000164805.1 Carlito syrichta
CATAACTGCTTACTCTCTTTTAATCCTTGTTATTTCTGTGGCATCAGTTGTAATGGTTACTCTTTTATTTCTTATTTTATTTGAATCTTCTTCCTTTTTAAAATTAGTCCAGTGTAAGACTTGCCAATTTTATCTTTTCTAAAGGTTTAGTTTATTTATTATTTATTTTATTTTATTTTATGGGTTCACAGGTGACCCATTCCTCAGATAGTGAACATTGTACCCCATAGGCCACGGTTTCGTTTTCTTGTTTTCCTGTTGTTTTCCTATTTTCTTTTTTAAAAATTTCTGCTCTTGCCATTATTATTTCGTTCCTTCAGCTAACTATATGGTTTGTTTTTTCTTTTTTAGCTACATGAGATGTAAAGTTAGTTTATTTGAGATTTTTTAATATAGATGTTTATCACAATAAACTTATCTCTTATTACTGCTTTTACTGTATTCCGTAAGTTTTGATATGCTGTGCTTTCATTTTTGTTTGTCTCATGGTATTTTCTGTTTCTTTTTCTTTTTGATTTAGAGTCACTCTGTCACCCAGGCTGGAGGGCAGTGGCACGCTTAAAGCCTCCATAGCCTAAACCTGCTGGGCTCAGGCAATCCTTTCCACCTCAGCCTTCTAAGTAGCTGGAACTACAGGTGTGCCCACCATGCCCAGCCAATTTTTAATTTATTGTAGAGATGAAGTCTCGCTGAGTTGCCCAGGCTGCTCTTGAACCTGTGGGCTCAGGCGATCCTCTCACCTTGACCTCCCAAAGTGCTGAGATTACAGGCATGAGCCACCACGCCTGGCTTGTCTCATGGTATTTTTTACTTTCTTTTTTTATTTCTTTTTGATTCAATGGTAGTTCAAAAGTGTGTTCTTTAATTTCCACATATTTGTGTATTTTCCGATTTATTTTTGCTATTGATTTCTAACTTCACTCCTTCATGGTCTGTAAAAATACTTGG
>NW_007213291.1:0-1447 GCF_000164805.1 Carlito syrichta
CCTTCTTCACTGCAGTCTAGAGCAAGAAGAGGGCTCCGCTGTGAGAAAGAAAGAGGCTGAAAGAAAAACAGTATTGAAAGTCAGAGAGAGAGAGGTTTTGGAGGCTTTCTATGTTTTGGTTTCAACCCCTCCAGTTCCTGGATTTTTATACCATTTCTCCTTTTAACTTAAATTAGCTTGAGTTGATTTCTTTCATTTTCATCCCCAAAGTACACAGGGTCAGGAATTATTCAGTGACTGTGCCCAGGGATAAGGCTCAGGCCTATTTAGGAAGAATACTTGGTAATGGGATAATACAGTCAAGTCATTAGGTCCCCATAAGATCAAACCCAGAACCCTAACATCATTTATATTTATTTTATTAGCAATTGACCTCCTAGCTTAGAAGGGCTTTGTGGACAGAGACTTTTACTTTCATCTTTGAATTCATTACAAAGATCATTGATTCACTGAGTAAATATTTATTGTCTATGTATTAGACACATCATAATTTTAAAATAGCAATGATATAATTATCATTTTGAAGTATCTGCCTGAAATATATATATTTTTTACTCCTTACAACATCCTGTAAATTAAATATCATTGACCCAATTGTTAGATAAGAAAACTGGAGCTTAGAGAAAATAATGAACTGGCTCAAAGCCACAGTTAGTAAACTGCAGAGCAAGAATTCATACCCAGAGCTGCCTGACTTCAAAGACTGCTTGTAGAAAGCATAAACCCCAATTTCACTGGTCTTTTTTTCTTTATAATTTCAAGACATTTGGAGGTTAGAATGTTTATACAAACTGTAACCCTAATGTTAGCAATCTTGTAAGTACTAGTAGTGGAAGAACTCGCCTTTGTAAAATGAGTCACTTAATTTGCTATATGACAGAAAGTCTGGCTGTTAGAAGGAAATATGATGAAATGTCTCACTCATCATTCATGTGGACAAATTCTGAGGACTGCACTGAGGTGCTTTGTAGTGTGATGCAAGAAAAACAAGGGTCTTGCAAAATAGCTTGTTTATGCCAGCTAAAATAGGTTAAGTTAATGTTTATTCTTTACTTTAAAACTTTTATAAATTTAAAATAGAATGCTATTTCCCTGATATGATAAAGAATAAGGAATTTAAAACAACGTCCAGCATTACGCATATAAGTAGTGAAACACTAAATGCAGTCCCATCAAAATTGGTACAAAATAAGAATGCCTGCTTTCACCATTCTTACTTAACAATGTTCTAGAAGTTCTGTTGCTTTACCTCTTATCTTTGAGCTTCCTTTTGTCTTATTTTATTCATGTTCTTATCATAGTCTTCCATAAAATAGGTACTCATGGAAAGTTTTGTGTTTTTTCTAAAAAGTGTGTGTTTGTTTTATTGTCCATTTCCCCCCCATACTAGGTTCTTGGTTCTTCCTTGGCATGCTGTTTGTTTCTTTTTGTTGTTTTTCTATAGTAC
>NW_007213292.1:0-1958 GCF_000164805.1 Carlito syrichta
CTTAAATTAGCTTGAGTTGATTTCTTTCATTTTCATCCCCAAAGTACACAGGGTCAGGAATTATTCAGTGACTGTGCCCAGGGATAAGGCTCAGGCCTATTTAGGAAGAATACTTGGTAATGGGATAATACAGTCAAGTCATTAGGTCCCCATAAGATCAAACCCAGAACCCTAACATCATTTATATTTATTTTATTAGCAATTGACCTCCTAGCTTAGAAGGGCTTTGTGGACAGAGACTTTTACTTTCATCTTTGAATTCATTACAAAGATCATTGATTCACTGAGTAAATATTTATTGTCTATGTATTAGACACATCATAATTTTAAAATAGCAATGATATAATTATCATTTTGAAGTATCTGCCTGAAATATATATATTTTTTACTCCTTACAACATCCTGTAAATTAAATATCATTGACCCAATTGTTAGATAAGAAAACTGGAGCTTAGAGAAAATAATGAACTGGCTCAAAGCCACAGTTAGTAAACTGCAGAGCAAGAATTCATACCCAGAGCTGCCTGACTTCAAAGACTGCTTGTAGAAAGCATAAACCCCAATTTCACTGGTCTTTTTTTCTTTATAATTTCAAGACATTTGGAGGTTAGAATGTTTATACAAACTGTAACCCTAATGTTAGCAATCTTGTAAGTACTAGTAGTGGAAGAACTCGCCTTTGTAAAATGAGTCACTTAATTTGCTATATGACAGAAAGTCTGGCTGTTAGAAGGAAATATGATGAAATGTCTCACTCATCATTCATGTGGACAAATTCTGAGGACTGCACTGAGGTGCTTTGTAGTGTGATGCAAGAAAAACAAGGGTCTTGCAAAATAGCTTGTTTATGCCAGCTAAAATAGGTTAAGTTAATGTTTATTCTTTACTTTAAAACTTTTATAAATTTAAAATAGAATGCTATTTCCCTGATATGATAAAGAATAAGGAATTTAAAACAACGTCCAGCATTACGCATATAAGTAGTGAAACACTAAATGCAGTCCCATCAAAATTGGTACAAAATAAGAATGCCTGCTTTCACCATTCTTACTTAACAATGTTCTAGAAGTTCTGTTGCTTTACCTCTTATCTTTGAGCTTCCTTTTGTCTTATTTTATTCATGTTCTTATCATAGTCTTCCATAAAATAGGTACTCATGGAAAGTTTTGTGTTTTTTCTAAAAAGTGTGTGTTTGTTTTATTGTCCATTTCCCCCCCATACTAGGTTCTTGGTTCTTCCTTGGCATGCTGTTTGTTTCTTTTTGTTGTTTTTCTATAGTACGTCTGGTTGATTCTAGCTTGCTTGCATTGGATGTCGGTAGGTCTTCCCAGACCATCAGTTTGCTCTGATACTATAAGAATAAATTCTCTATGACTCCCATCCTGGGTACTTACATGTCTCACCTCCAGGCTACAAAGTGAGACTGAAAACATTACTTTCTTTCCACTTTTCTGACACTGAGGACAGAGAACATAGGAGTAGACCTTTGCTGGAGCTGTGTGCAGTTTTTTGTTGGGTAACCTGACTTTTAGTCTCTCTTTAACATCTAAAATGATGTTAAATATCTGGTACACAAATTAATTTATCTTTTTTGGCCATGTATCTTGTTCCCATGGTGGAATATCTCTGGATTTCTGATGGTTCTCTAGGAACTTTACCTCTATAAAAAAATTAAAAAATTAGCTGCTTGTCGTGTAGTCCCAGCTACTTGGGAGGCTGAGGTGGGAGGATTGCTTACGCCCAGGAATTCGAGGCTACAGTGAGCCTTGATCATTTTACTGCACTCCAGACTGGGTGAACATAGTGAGACTCTGTCCTTGTCCCAAAAATTGGGTTCATACTGAACATCCAGTGTTGCCTTTTCCAATAACTTGAATGTTTTTCTATGTTATGAAATGCAATTTGCAAATGAATGTTTTTCTATGTTATGAAATGCAATTTGCAAATGTGATTTTTAC
>NW_007213293.1:0-1740 GCF_000164805.1 Carlito syrichta
GGCTTAATGCTGATTTTTCCACATAGGTCTTTTAGCTGCCCTAAGTATAAAACTTGATGACGGATACTCATATTTTAGAAAACATACAGTTTGCTTGCTTGATCTTATAATTCACAGGCTATTACATTCAGTCTGGCAAAAAAAAAGAAAAAAAAAAAGAACGCTTTTTTTTTGAGACAGAAAGGAGTTAGACCAATATAATTAGCCTCTTCTGCTACCTAACTATTTCTTCATTTAGAGTTGATTTCTGACACTGGAACCATATAGTTTTTTTGAAAACCTGAATTCTTTTAGATTATAAGAATTTAGCATCATATGGCATAATGTAATTAAATGTCATTGAATTTTCTTAGCTGTAAACCAGGAGCTTATTTTATGTACTAAATGGTAACATAACTTTTGATGCCATCCTTTTCCATGTAATGGTAAACTTTTGAGGAAATGATCATATCAGATTTAAATGTTGTGTACTCTCATTTACCTTTTAAAGTGCTGTATACTCTATTAGTGCTGTTCGATGCTATAATGAAGTCCCTTATCTGGAAAATTATTTTATAGACTCTTGGATTTGTTGTTGAAGAATTTTCTGTTAACTTTAGTAGCTTTATCGAAAAATAGCTTACAAGCCATACAATTCACTCATATAAAGTATATAATTCAATGGCTTTTAGTTTATTCAGCGTTCCACCATCCATTATCAATTTGAAAATATTTTCATGACTCCCCACCAAAAAAAAAGTCCACACTTGTTAGTTGTTACACCCCAATCCTCCCACTACCCTCCAAGGCCTAGAAAACTCCTAATCTGCTTTCTATGTCTGTAAAATTGCCTATTCTGGGCATTTCATATAAGTGAAATCATACAATATAGTCCTAGACTGGCTTCTTTCACTTAACATAATGTTTGAAAGGTTCATCTGTGTTGTAACATGTATTTCAATACTTTCTCTCTTAATCTTTAATGACCTTTTTGTCTCCAAAAAAGAAAGTTAATTGTGGATGAAGTGAATTAGCCGAGAGACCTAAATTAACTAATTGTGAGATTTAATTTATGAATGCAAATTCAGGCGGAGGTTACTTATAGGTAATACATTTGGGGTTTATTTTATTCATTATTGAAGTAGAACTAAAGAAAAATAAGAACTCTTTAAGAAAGTTAGGGACTCTCAAAATCCTGATCTGTGTATTCAGTGGTATTTGTATTTTACAAACTGCTCTTTGAATTGAATGTTAAGAGTCATTATTGAAGTGTGGAACTTGGTCAGGCATGGTGGCTCACACTTATAACCCCAATGCTTTGAGAGGCAAAGGAGGGAGGATTGCTTGATGCCAGGAGTTCAAAGTTGCAGTGAGCTGTGATTGTGCCATTGCACACCAGCTTGGGTGATAGAGTAAGATTCTGTCTCCAAAATAAATAAAATGTGGAACTTTTTCCTGAAATCTATTTATACTCACTATGTGATAGCCATTTGGAAAATATCAGTTTTACCTTAGGAAAAGGAAATTAAATTGTTTTTTAAAGAATGCTAGAGAATTGAATAAACTTTAAATCATGTAAACATTTTTTTCAGGGAGGGCTGGGTTATTTTTGAAACATTTATTCAGTTAACAAATGTGGCTGTGCATGGTGGCTCATGCCTGCAATCCCAGCACTTTGAGATATCAAGGCAAGAGGGCTGTCTGAGCCCACAGGTTCAAGACCAGCCTGGGCAACATGGTGAGACCTCGTCTCTACAATAA
>NW_007213294.1:0-478 GCF_000164805.1 Carlito syrichta
AAAAGTGGCTGTGCATGGTGGCTCATGCCTGCAATCCCAGCACTTTGAGATATCAAGGCAAGAGGGCTGTCTGAGCCCACAGGTTCAAGACCAGCCTGGGCAACATGGTGAGACCTCGTCTCTACAATAAATCAAAAAATTAGCTGGGCGTGGTGCTTCGTGCTTGTAGTCTCAGCTACTTGGAAGACTAAAGTGAAAGGATCACCTGAGCCCAGCAGGTCAAGAATGCAATGGCCGTGAGTATGCCACTGCATTCCAGCCTAGGCAACAAAATGAGACTCTGACTCAAAAAAAAAAAAAAAGTGGTGTTTGAGTTGCTGCTGTGTGATAGGCACTCTGCAAGAGGATTAAAACGATATCAGAGAAAGTTTCTACTCTCAGGAAATTTATTTGGAAACTTGTTTAGTATTAAATATTCTTAATGAAATATGTTGTTAAAAATCAAACTAATGCCAGAAATTATCATGATAAAACAATA
>NW_007213295.1:0-499 GCF_000164805.1 Carlito syrichta
GACAAAAAAAAAAAAAAAAAGGGGTGTTTGAGTTGCTGCTGTGTGATAGGCACTCTGCAAGAGGATTAAAACGATATCAGAGAAAGTTTCTACTCTCAGGAAATTTATTTGGAAACTTGTTTAGTATTAAATATTCTTAATGAAATATGATGTTAAAAATCAAACTAATGCCAGAAATTATCATGATAAAACAATAAATCTTATGAAATATCAGTGCTTTATTCATTAAAATTTGTTTATTAATGAGAACAGAATTTTTAAAATTTATATATAGTACACTGAATTTTTTAGAGTGCAGTTTTATGAGCTAGAATACATGTATAAATTCAAGTAACTATCACCATAATCAGGATACAAAATAGTTCCATCATCTCAAAAAATATCCTTGAACTGCCTGTTTGTAGTCAAATCATCCCATCACCTTTAATTTAACACCTGGTAGTCACTGATCTGTTCTTCCTCTCCATAGCTTTGACTACTTCAGAATGTAATATGCATG
>NW_007213296.1:0-1283 GCF_000164805.1 Carlito syrichta
AATGACGTGAGTGTTGGGTCTTTTATTATTATCCTTCAGGTCCCTGAGGCTCTGTTCAATTTATTTGTCAGCCCATTTTGCCTCTGTTATTCAAATTTGGTCATTTCTATGGTAGCTTCAGGTTCACTGAATTCTCTATTATCTGTCATCTCTGCTATTGAGTTCATATAGTGAGTTTTTTATTTTGGTTATTGTAATTCTTAGCTCTAAAATTTCCATTTGATCCTTCTTTATTTGCTTAAAGTTTTTGTTTGATTTGTTTTAAAAGTTTTATGCTTGTTCACTGTAACATTTTAATCATGGCTACTTTAAAGTTCCTGTCGAGTACCCTGACATATGTGTTATATCTTGATGGTGGCATCCCTTGATTATAATTTTTCTTCAAGTTTCCTGTTTCTTAAGATGAGGAGGGATTTTTTTCATTGTCTCTAGACATTTGGAGTACAGGTATTCCTTAACATATAATGGGGTTATGTCCTGATAAAATCCATCATGAATTGAAAAATATAAGTTGAAAAGGTATTTAATACACGAAACCTATTGAATAGTATAGCTTAGCTTAGTTTACCTTAGACATGCACAGGACACTTATACTAGTCTATAGTTGGGCGAAGTCATCTAACACAAAGCCTATTTTAAAATGAAGTGTTGAATAGCTTATGCACCACATATCACTAGCCCAGGAAAATATCAAAATTCAAAATTTGAAGTCCATTGAAATTGTGGCAATTTTACATCCTAAAGCGGAACCATTGTAAGTCAGTGACCTTGTGTATTTTATTTTGAGACGCTGGGTCTTATTTAAATCTTTTAATTTAATAGGACTCTGACAGCATCATGCCTGAGGGAGAGGGTTACCTCATTACATAAGCTAGGAAGAGGTGGGAGTCTTACTTCCTCTTATCTCTTACCTTGTCCTGGATTGATTTTGCATTGAAGGGAGTATGAAGGGGTTACTACTTGGTGTTGGTGAAAGTTCAGGCTTCTCAAACTCTGCTTTTACCGACAGAGCATGGCTACTTTTTGTTTTTGTTTTTTCCCCCAGAGGTTTATGACTGGAGTAGGGTGGGCATGGTCAGTAAGAGTTTTATCCTGCTTTTCCATCCGTTTCCTGGTCCTTTGGTTAGAGAGAGCAGGTTTTCCTTGAAGCTTTTTTGTTTGTGTTCATTGGCACTTCTTGGTTGTGAGTTACTCTAGTACCTAGTTTGGGATAGTTAGGAGGAATGAAGAAAACCCAAGGAATTCGTCACTTAGTCGTTCCCCTAGTGTTGTCCTACTTCTGG
>NW_007213297.1:0-702 GCF_000164805.1 Carlito syrichta
TTTTGTTTGATTTGTTTTAAAAGTTTTATGCTTGTTCACTGTAACATTTTAATCATGGCTACTTTAAAGTTCCTGTCGAGTACCCTGACATATGTGTTATATCTTGATGGTGGCATCCCTTGATTATAATTTTTCTTCAAGTTTCCTGTTTCTTAAGATGAGGAGGGATTTTTTTCATTGTCTCTAGACATTTGGAGTACAGGTATTCCTTAACATATAATGGGGTTATGTCCTGATAAAATCCATCATGAATTGAAAAATATAAGTTGAAAAGGTATTTAATACACGAAACCTATTGAATAGTATAGCTTAGCTTAGTTTACCTTAGACATGCACAGGACACTTATACTAGTCTATAGTTGGGCGAAGTCATCTAACACAAAGCCTATTTTAAAATGAAGTGTTGAATAGCTTATGCACCACATATCACTAGCCCAGGAAAATATCAAAATTCAAAATTTGAAGTCCATTGAAATTGTGGCAATTTTACATCCTAAAGCGGAACCATTGTAAGTCAGTGACCTTGTGTATTTTATTTTGAGACGCTGGGTCTTATTTAAATCTTTTAATTTAATAGGACTCTGACAGCATCATGCCTGAGGGAGAGGGTTACCTCATTACATAAGCTAGGAAGAGGTGGGAGTCTTACTTCCTCTTATCTCTTACCTTGTCCTGGATTGATTTTGCATTGAAGGGAGTATG
>NW_007213298.1:0-770 GCF_000164805.1 Carlito syrichta
TATTGAATAGTATAGCTTAGCTTAGTTTACCTTAGACATGCACAGGACACTTATACTAGTCTATAGTTGGGCGAAGTCATCTAACACAAAGCCTATTTTAAAATGAAGTGTTGAATAGCTTATGCACCACATATCACTAGCCCAGGAAAATATCAAAATTCAAAATTTGAAGTCCATTGAAATTGTGGCAATTTTACATCCTAAAGCGGAACCATTGTAAGTCAGTGACCTTGTGTATTTTATTTTGAGACGCTGGGTCTTATTTAAATCTTTTAATTTAATAGGACTCTGACAGCATCATGCCTGAGGGAGAGGGTTACCTCATTACATAAGCTAGGAAGAGGTGGGAGTCTTACTTCCTCTTATCTCTTACCTTGTCCTGGATTGATTTTGCATTGAAGGGAGTATGAAGGGGTTACTACTTGGTGTTGGTGAAAGTTCAGGCTTCTCAAACTCTGCTTTTACCGACAGAGCATGGCTACTTTTTGTTTTTGTTTTTTCCCCCAGAGGTTTATGACTGGAGTAGGGTGGGCATGGTCAGTAAGAGTTTTATCCTGCTTTTCCATCCGTTTCCTGGTCCTTTGGTTAGAGAGAGCAGGTTTTCCTTGAAGCTTTTTTGTTTGTGTTCATTGGCACTTCTTGGTTGTGAGTTACTCTAGTACCTAGTTTGGGATAGTTAGGAGGAATGAAGAAAACCCAAGGAATTCGTCACTTAGTCGTTCCCCTAGTGTTGTCCTACTTCTGGGGCCCTGTCCCATCTTCCTTCTCTC
>NW_007213299.1:0-732 GCF_000164805.1 Carlito syrichta
AAATGAAGTGTTGAATAGCTTATGCACCACATATCACTAGCCCAGGAAAATATCAAAATTCAAAATTTGAAGTCCATTGAAATTGTGGCAATTTTACATCCTAAAGCGGAACCATTGTAAGTCAGTGACCTTGTGTATTTTATTTTGAGACGCTGGGTCTTATTTAAATCTTTTAATTTAATAGGACTCTGACAGCATCATGCCTGAGGGAGAGGGTTACCTCATTACATAAGCTAGGAAGAGGTGGGAGTCTTACTTCCTCTTATCTCTTACCTTGTCCTGGATTGATTTTGCATTGAAGGGAGTATGAAGGGGTTACTACTTGGTGTTGGTGAAAGTTCAGGCTTCTCAAACTCTGCTTTTACCGACAGAGCATGGCTACTTTTTGTTTTTGTTTTTTCCCCCAGAGGTTTATGACTGGAGTAGGGTGGGCATGGTCAGTAAGAGTTTTATCCTGCTTTTCCATCCGTTTCCTGGTCCTTTGGTTAGAGAGAGCAGGTTTTCCTTGAAGCTTTTTTGTTTGTGTTCATTGGCACTTCTTGGTTGTGAGTTACTCTAGTACCTAGTTTGGGATAGTTAGGAGGAATGAAGAAAACCCAAGGAATTCGTCACTTAGTCGTTCCCCTAGTGTTGTCCTACTTCTGGGGCCCTGTCCCATCTTCCTTCTCTCCTCCTCATGGAGTCTCATGTTTCTTTGTGTTTTTTTCTGGGTTTTTACATTTAATAGCAGAA
>NW_007213300.1:0-751 GCF_000164805.1 Carlito syrichta
GTATTTTATTTTGAGACGCTGGGTCTTATTTAAATCTTTTAATTTAATAGGACTCTGACAGCATCATGCCTGAGGGAGAGGGTTACCTCATTACATAAGCTAGGAAGAGGTGGGAGTCTTACTTCCTCTTATCTCTTACCTTGTCCTGGATTGATTTTGCATTGAAGGGAGTATGAAGGGGTTACTACTTGGTGTTGGTGAAAGTTCAGGCTTCTCAAACTCTGCTTTTACCGACAGAGCATGGCTACTTTTTGTTTTTGTTTTTTCCCCCAGAGGTTTATGACTGGAGTAGGGTGGGCATGGTCAGTAAGAGTTTTATCCTGCTTTTCCATCCGTTTCCTGGTCCTTTGGTTAGAGAGAGCAGGTTTTCCTTGAAGCTTTTTTGTTTGTGTTCATTGGCACTTCTTGGTTGTGAGTTACTCTAGTACCTAGTTTGGGATAGTTAGGAGGAATGAAGAAAACCCAAGGAATTCGTCACTTAGTCGTTCCCCTAGTGTTGTCCTACTTCTGGGGCCCTGTCCCATCTTCCTTCTCTCCTCCTCATGGAGTCTCATGTTTCTTTGTGTTTTTTTCTGGGTTTTTACATTTAATAGCAGAAGGAACAGATACCCCTACTCCTTCTTGTCAGGAACCAGAAGTTTCTGCTTGTTCTTCTATAGGCTAGACAGTCTTATTTTTGTGTCATACACTAACATCTAGTTTAATGTATAGTCTTGACCTATTTAAGCAATAAGATTTACCCCTATTTTTG
>NW_007213301.1:0-571 GCF_000164805.1 Carlito syrichta
TGAGAGTTATCACTCTTTATATATCTGATATATTTGAGTCTCAGACCATTATAATGCACTGACAATCAATGTTCTGTTGCCATCTGGATTGGAGGAAGATAAGGTTGAGAGAAATGGTATAGAATCAGCTTCAATACACATAGCAAATGCTCACAGGTTTGTTCCTAGTAAGTCTGATTATTATTATCTGGAGATTAAATAATGAAATATCAAAATTATAGAAATATTTGTGATGTTTAATATTTATGAAATAAGCACCTTTTCATTTATAATTTAAAATTTTGATTAATATGCAAAAATGTCTCAAACATGTTCATCAAAGATAGATTAACCATATGGCTAGTTTCCTGGGGCATCCCAATTTATATCTTTGCTCAAATATAATTATTAATTATGCCTCTTAACTTTTAAAAGTGTTTTGGTAGGAATTATAAATTATATGATAGCTACTTGGGAGGCTGAGATTGGAGGATCACTTGAGCTCAAGCGTGTAAGACTGTAGTGAGCTATGACTGTGCCACTGCACTCTAGCTTAGGCAACTCAGCAACACCACATCTCAAAAAAAAAAAA
>NW_007213302.1:0-725 GCF_000164805.1 Carlito syrichta
CCATCAAATTACCAGCAACATTCTTCTCTGACCTAGAAAAAACAATACAGGAATTCATATGGAAACACAAATGACCAAGAATAGCCAGAACAATCCTTAGTAAAAAAACAAAAAAACAAAAAAAACAAGGCAGGAGATATCTCACTCTTAGACTTGAAACAGTACTATACAGCTACAATAATCAAAACAGCCTGGTATTGGCACAAGAACAGGCATATAGACCAATGGAACAGGAAAGAGATTCCGGAAGCAAAACCTCAATTTCTCAACAAACTCATCTTCAACAAAGGCTCCACCATCAACCACTGGAGAGAGAAGAACCTATTCAGTAAATAGAGTTGGAAAAACTGACTGACTTCATGAATATGATTAAAATATGACCCCTACACATCGTCATTCACAAAAATCAACTCTAAATGGATGAAAGACCTAGATGTAATAAACTATAAGAACCTTAGAAAATGCTGGAAACACTTTTATGGAAATTGGAACTGGCCACCAATTCTTGATCAAAACACCAAGTGTCCATGCCATAAGCGATTAAGATAGACAAATGAGACCTCAGCAACTGACAATCTTCTGCAAAGTCATAGAAACCATCAAGAGAGCGAGGAGATAGCCTACAGACTAGGAAAAAATATTTACCAACTCTATACCTGAGAAAAGCCTACATCTAGAATCTACACGGAACTCAAATGTGCTAAAAAGGAAAAAACGAACAGTCC
>NW_007213303.1:0-401 GCF_000164805.1 Carlito syrichta
CATCCATTCAAATGATGAAGAACTTGTTATTGGTGCTTAAGCTTTCAACTGGGGGGGGGGGCACCAACCTCAGCTCTAGAGATCCAGGTAATGGGTATCCCTGGTGTTTTCACGAAGAAAGTGTAATTAAATTTCTGTCAGGGTTCAAGAGATTTATCACCTGCCCAGCAAACAGAAACTCTTTTTGACTTCTGAAGGGGTTTTAGAACACTTTAATTACCTCAGCAGGGTAGGGAGGTGAGCCATTAAACTGAACAGCAAGTCCACAGTGCTAAAGGGACATTCTGTTAGCATATGCCAAAACGCTTTCCTGTCTGAGCTAGTTTCGTGTTCTAATCCAGAAACAGGATCAGAAACTTTATGTCTTGGAATATATTTCACTGACAGCTAGAATGTTTGCT
>NW_007213304.1:0-572 GCF_000164805.1 Carlito syrichta
TACCCTGAGACTTTGCCAAGTCTTTTATTAGTGCAAGCAGGTTTCTGACAGATTCTCTTGGATTTTCAAGGTATGGGATCGTATTGTCAGCAAGGAGGGATAACTTGACTTCTTCTTTTCCTATTTGGATACCCCTGATTTTCTTCTCTTGTCTAATTGCCCTAGCTAGGACGTCCAACACAATGTTGAACAAGAGGGGTGAGAGTGGGCAGCCTTGTCTTGTTCCAGTTTTCAGGGGAAATGTTTCCAGTTTCAGTTCATTTAGCAATATGTTAACTGTGGGTTTATCATAGATGGCACTTACTATTTTGAGATATGTTCCTTCCTTGCCTAGGTGTTTGAGTTTTTAATCAAGAAGGGATGCTGAATTTTATCAAAGGTTTTTCTGCATCTAATGATATAATCATGTGGTTCTTGTTTATACATCTGTTGATGCATTTAATTACACTTATGGTCTTATGAATGTTGAACCAACCCTGCATCCTGGGGATGAAACCTACTTGGGTCATGGTTGATAATTTTTGAGATGTGTTTTTTGGATCCTATTTGCTAGAATCTTATTGAGGATTTTT
>NW_007213305.1:0-688 GCF_000164805.1 Carlito syrichta
TTCTGTGGTCACACATTGGCTTTCTTCTGAGTTGTTTCTATACTGTCTCGCCACTTTTTGCCTTAGGTTTCAGGTTTCTCTGATTTGCCAAATTATATGACTTCCAGTTTCAAAAATTTTGCTGTTGCCATATTCTTTTCTGTTCTCATTTCCTTGTGGGTTTGTGTTCCATAGTTTTGTTTTGTTTTTTCCACTGTCATTTTAGTGAGATGTGAGGAAGATGCAGAGACAAGTAATTGATTACATTTCAGAAAGTTTTATACTAATCTCAAAGTTGTTTTAAGTTACATTCTGCAGATTCCAGTATTTCATAAAAAATACAATAATGCCTCAAAATTTTATAATGATTCCTAAAAAAGTGAAGGTTTTCAAATTTGCTGGAAGTTTGTCAATATATCACTAACAGAAATACTTTGCTTTCTTTTGAACTTAATCTCCAATTTTATTTAGCCCATAAAATTACCCTCTTTACATAATCAATAAAGTACCAGTTTCTATATATAAGTTCAGTGAGGGAAGGACACCTAGTTTTAACTATCAAGTCTGTCAAAACAATTAGAATATGTTTTTGTTACTTGAAAAATATTACATATCTAATTTCAAAAAAAAGAGAATTAAAATTTAGGTGGCAAATAACTTGTTTTAATCATAGCTTGTATGTAAATGCTTATTTAATAGTTGATATAAA
>NW_007213306.1:0-777 GCF_000164805.1 Carlito syrichta
CAGTTTCTATATATAAGTTCAGTGAGGGAAGGACACCTAGTTTTAACTATCAAGTCTGTCAAAACAATTAGAATATGTTTTTGTTACTTGAAAATATTACATATCTTATTTCAAAAAAAGAGAATTAAAATTTAGGTGGCAAATAACTTGTTTTAATCATAGCTTGTATGTAAATGCTTATTTAATAGTTGATATAAAACTACTAACTAAAAGCCCAAGTAAGAAGAAGTGTATTATTCTGTAACAGAACACAGAAATTGGGTCAAAGGTATACACTGTTCTTTCAAATTTCTAAATTCCTTACAATTTTTCTTCCTTATATCTTAAATAAATTGAGATATGCAATTCACCTAGCACATTATAAGAATTCTAAAACTGTTGACACTCTCATGCTCTTACTTTTCCATTATTTCCATTTGCCAGCATTGACAGTCACATTGTGCCTAGGGTGAATGAAAAAAATAGGACTTTATTTTTCTCATTTATGTTATCTATGTTATGTTCAAAATCACTTGAGTTTCATTAATTCATCAGAAGCTATTTAAAGATGTAAATCAATTTATCTTCTGAAATACCTTATAATAAAAGTTGAATAGCAATTCTATTGTCATTTGTCAAAACACAGCTCAAACAGTTTTTGCAAAAAAAAAGTTTTTCTAGGTCAGCATTAATTTAAAGAGAGAGGTGCAACTTAGATTTCATCTTCATACTGCATTCCAACAAGAGAGGAGGGTTATATTTAGCTAACGTATTTGATAGAAACAAAATTCTATATGA
>NW_007213307.1:0-714 GCF_000164805.1 Carlito syrichta
TCACATTGATACCCAAGCCAGGTAAAGATTCAACAAAAAAGAGAACTACAGGCCAATATCCTTGATGAACATTGATGTTAAAATTCTCAACAAGATCCTGGCAATTGAATTCAACAACACATTTCAATAATCATTGACC
Source organism: Carlito syrichta (assembly GCF_000164805.1). Taxonomy (NCBI): domain Eukaryota; kingdom Metazoa; phylum Chordata; class Mammalia; order Primates; family Tarsiidae; genus Carlito; species Carlito syrichta. The sequence continues at coordinate 140 of NW_007213307.1, forward strand.
ACGACCAACTAGGCTTCACCCCTGGGATGCAGGACTGGTTCAACATTCATAAGAACATAAACGTAATTAAATATATCAACAGACGTAAAAATAAAAGCCATATGATTATATCATTAGACGTGGAAAAAAATTTTGATAAAATCCAGCATCCCTTCTTGATAAAGGCCCTCAAACATCTTTGCATAAATGAAACATACCTAAAAATAGTAAGAACCATCTATGAGAAACCCACAGGAAGCAAACTGCTAAACAGACAGAAATTGGAACCATTTCCCCTGAACACTGCAACAAGACAAGGATAGCCACTCTCACCCCTGCTTTTCAGCATAGTTTTAGAAGTCCTAGTTAGAGCAATCAGACAAGAGAAGAAGATCAGCAGAATCCAAATAAGAAAAGAGGAAGTCAAGTTATCCCTCTTTGCAGATGATATGATTCTACACTTCAAAAAACCAAGAGAATCTGTCAAAAACCTCTATGCACTGATAAAGGACTTTGACAAAGTCTCAGCCTATAAAATAAATGTGCAAAAGACAGTCACATTTCTATACACCACCAACAAACAAACAGAAACCCAA
>NW_007213308.1:0-813 GCF_000164805.1 Carlito syrichta
AGAGAACTACAGGCCAATATCCTTGATGAACATTGATGTTAAAATTCTCAACAAGATCCTGGCAATTGAATTCAACAACACATTTCAATAATCATTGACCACGACCAACTAGGCTTCACCCCTGGGATGCAGGACTGGTTCAACATTCATAAGAACATAAACGTAATTAAATATATCAACAGACGTAAAAATAAAAGCCATATGATTATATCATTAGACGTGGAAAAAAATTTTGATAAAATCCAGCATCCCTTCTTGATAAAGGCCCTCAAACATCTTTGCATAAATGAAACATACCTAAAAATAGTAAGAACCATCTATGAGAAACCCACAGGAAGCAAACTGCTAAACAGACAGAAATTGGAACCATTTCCCCTGAACACTGCAACAAGACAAGGATAGCCACTCTCACCCCTGCTTTTCAGCATAGTTTTAGAAGTCCTAGTTAGAGCAATCAGACAAGAGAAGAAGATCAGCAGAATCCAAATAAGAAAAGAGGAAGTCAAGTTATCCCTCTTTGCAGATGATATGATTCTACACTTCAAAAAACCAAGAGAATCTGTCAAAAACCTCTATGCACTGATAAAGGACTTTGACAAAGTCTCAGCCTATAAAATAAATGTGCAAAAGACAGTCACATTTCTATACACCACCAACAAACAAACAGAAACCCAAACAAAAAGCATAATCTCATTCACAATAGCCAGAAAAAAAAATCAAATACCTTGGCATCTTCCTATCCAGAGAGATGAGAGACCTTTACAATGAAAACTACAAAACACTGCTCAATGAAATCAAAGATGACACAAACAA
>NW_007213309.1:0-1445 GCF_000164805.1 Carlito syrichta
TTCCAGCTACTTGGAAGGCTGAGGTGGAAGGATCGCCGGAGCCCAGCAGGTCAAGGCTGCGGTGGCCAGGAGTGGCCACTGCACTCCAGTTTGGGTGATAGAATGAGACTACAACTCAAAAAAAAAAATGCAGAACAGGTTTGCTTTCTATGTGTTTTTCCAAACATAGAGGGACATGAGCCATAGACACATAAGATAGAGAGCTTTTTCTCTGAAAGGGGAGAGAAAAATAAATATAAACAATCACACACACCCAGTGCTCTTCCCCAGAGCAGTTCTTGCACTAGGGACTCACTTGCCATGTCTTAGGCCATCTACTTCCTAAAAGAACCCTATAAAGTTCATCCTTTTATCACTCATTTTTCATAGAAGCAAGCTGAGGCTCAGAAAGCTGCAGTGACATTCCTAATATACAGATATTAGGTAGCAGCGTCACCACTGTGACTTGCAGAGGAAAGTCATTCACCTGTAGGTGATCCAGGATGGTGGTAAAGGAGTAGACAGTCCTATCCTGAGAGGCTGGAGCCATGGCTTCCACCAGCTGCCACCTTGTGTCTTGTTGGGGTGTCTGCATCATACAGATTTCCTTTAGGTTTAGGGTAGGCTAATTTTTATACCAGGGGAGACAAAGAGGGACATACTGTCAGTAACAGCACAATGAACCACTAAAGGATTAGGACCTAAAGCTCAGATCAGGAACCTCCAACCCTTTAGGGACTTGTGCAGGTAGAAGAAATCGGTGTCCTTGGCAAAGAAGGTTCTAGACTTTCAAAGTAAAATTTAATGTGCGAGTGGGGAAGAATTAAATCATCAACATATTCAAGGAATTTTCATGACATTTTGTCACCTGTGGAGCAATAGTTCGATGGGGTGGGCACTAATCCAATAGGGCTGTGTCCTTACAAGAAGAGGTGATAAAAACACAGAAATGCAAGTGGAGACCCTGGGAACACAGAGATAGAAGTTGGCCACCTGCAAGCCAAGAACAGGGAGGCTTCAGAAAATCCACCCTAGCCAGCAGCTTGATGTTAGATTTCTAATATCCAGAAAATTCTGAGAAAAAAATTTCTGTTGTTAAATTCTTTGGCAGGTGGTTCTGTGTTATGACAGCCTTAGCAATGTTATAAAGTCTCTTAGGACATACACACAATGTTCCCTGCAGCACGTCAAAAATAATAACAGAATTTTATCATGTCAGGCAATACCAGCATAGAAAGGCTAAACTACGGTGGAAAATGGTCTCTCTTGTGGAATATTATGACGACAAAGGAAGGCAAAGCTCCTGTCCTAATGGACTACAGTGACAAATGGCACATTGCAAACAAATGTATTAAAAAAACTTAAGGACTTTTTTTGTATAACATTCTTACTCTTTTGTGTAAAATCTTCCGGTAAGACTGGTGGTTTGTAAGGTTTCAAGAAGGTCTGACAGGCAGTAGGGCTGC
>NW_007213310.1:0-541 GCF_000164805.1 Carlito syrichta
TGACCTGCGCTTCTCTGCACACAATGCCCCAAAACTCAGTACCTTAAACAACAAATACTTAGAACTGCATAATGTGCATGGACTAGAATCTGAACACAGCTCAGCTGGGTACTTCTGCCTCAAGGTCTCCATGCTGAAGCTGGACTAGGGGAGGATCAGTTTACAAGGCGCTTATGTGAGTATTGACAGTATTTGGTGTGGATTGAGCACCTGAGTCCCTCTGTCTGTTGCCCTGGGCATTTCCTCGGTTCTCTGCAGTGACAGAAAGAGAGAGAGAGAGGCAGTGAGAGTGAGAGACGGGCAGACAGACACACACACACACACACACACACAAAAATGACAGAGACAGAGATTGCAGGGGTGATATGAAACAGAATAAGCAGGAAGAAAATGATAGTTTGTTTATAATAAAATATTGGGGGCCGGGCTAGGTGGCTCAGCCTGTAATTTCAGCGCTTTGGGAGGCCAAGGTAAGTGGATTGCCTGAGCCCGCAGGGTTGAGACCCACCTGGGCAACTTGGCAAGACCTCATCTCTACAAC
>NW_007213311.1:0-805 GCF_000164805.1 Carlito syrichta
AATACTTTATTACCTAACTAATCTTCACTGTTTTGACTCACAAATAATTGTATTTTAGGCTACCAAGTCAATTAAGGACACAATGGTTTGCAGTAAATGAGGTGTGAAGATATTTGTACCCTCAGAAATACCCTCAGAAATAAATCCTGGTGCCATCTGAATGTAAAAGACATAATTGTAGCATGGTTAAAACTGTCTGTTTCATTTACCATAATACTATAAGAAAGGGATTGCCAATAACTGCCAGGGGAGGAACAGGGACACATAACATGAATAAATGTACCTAATCTCAAACCAGGCAAAGTGGGGACAAAAGGCAGGCCCATACTTTACCTGTACGATGACTACTTATCTAATCCTGAATTATATGCCACATCTTTAAAATAAAATAAATGTTTTTAAAAAGAAACCAAAAAAAAGTCTGTTTTACCTGATTTAGTAACTAGTTCTATAGCTTGGTCTCAGTGCTGTGTTCTAATATTTTGAGTGAATAACACAAAAAATTGGTGTATGTATGGAACTTAGGCAGCTATTTAAAAAAGTTATCCTTGGACTGTATCCATACAGTTAGTTTAATGAAGATATAAATTACTTGTAATACTTTATAGTTAATCTTGTAATGCAGATATTTCCCTGTGAAGTTCTGTGGCCCCATCTGTTAGTAGTTAATGCTGGTAATGACATCAATAGCAACATCAATAGTTGATGCAATTTGTGGAGGTGTACTGTGTGCTAGACTCTGTGCTAAAGGTGTTCACGGACAACTCATTCGAATCTTTCAATGACTCAATGATGATTTTAAAAA
>NW_007213312.1:0-1102 GCF_000164805.1 Carlito syrichta
CACTTCAAAGTTGATTTTATTTTTCTTCCAATTACTTAAAAATATGAAGAGGAATTTTGCTAATAAAGATGTTTCTCAAAGTTGTAACTTCATTTACTTTGGTAAGTCAAAATTTTATATATAAAGTACTGACACTGTTTATTTCTCTCTCAGTGCTTACAGGGATCCCCACATGTGTGTGCTGTGTTCTAGATGGAAAAAATATTCAACAAAGTTGTAAGAGACCTAAATTGATAGTCCTTGCTTTGGCTTTACTTTACTGGGTATACCTGAACAGTCATTTAACTTTCATTTCCCCATTTTTCTCAGTTTAAAGTTGAAATTTGAATGTGCATGGTCTTGCTTTAAAAATAAAAATTTAAAGTCATGGTATTATATGCTTAATCTTGCTGATCTTTTTTCCCCACAAGGAGTGATGATCACTCACAAGCCATGGAAAACTCTATTGAGAGGAGTTTTTCTCCCTCTTTTTTCTTTCCACCCTTGCCTTAGACCTTTAGAAAGCATTATTTGATAGAGAAATTGCACTTTCTTCGGAGGGTTAATGGGAACTTTTGTAGCATGAAATCGTACAAATGTGATTGAAACAAATGGAGCATTTAAATCAATAACAACAAATCATTAGAACAGCTGGTAATTAACCTTTCATCTCTGCAAAAGATTATTTAGACAGCAAGGCAGGGCAGCATCTTGTATACAAGTATGGTGTGTGGTGTTAGTGGAAAACCTGCTGGTCCAAACACTGTTTTAATCATGAGCAAGAAATATGAAATGGAGCATACTTTAATTATGAAAGTGATGCTTTTCAGATGCAAAGCTTCCAGAGGTGACTGAAGATAACGGCGCAGGTTTTCCATTTACATAGCAGTGCTCTTCTTGAGATTACAACACAATTTTCATAAACATAATTTATTTTGCTCTGCATGACTTGGCTAAGAAGAAATAGCTTTTGAAAATGTGAAATATATCATATAAAGAGACAAACATACTCTTCCAAGGAAAGGACAGGAGAAAGAATTACCCTTTTCTTCAGATCAAATAACCACCAAATCATTAGATAGTTCTTAGTGTTTTAGATTATTTATCTGTCTCCTTTAGGGAG
>NW_007213313.1:0-843 GCF_000164805.1 Carlito syrichta
AGTTAACTCTCATCTAGTATGGAAAAAGAACATTGTAGAAAAACGTGCTATGAGCTATGCTGAGGTAGAGGGAGAAAAAATATCAGTCTGATTCTCTTGTGTTGAAGAGGTAACAAAAATGAACTTTCCTGTTGTCTGCTATTCTCTGAGTTAGAAACTTGGAACATGGTTGAGATCAGGGACTATGGAATTGGTGAGATTGAACCCTTCCAAGAGACCTGGTGTGATGTCAAGAGGTGGGGAAGAGTCAGAGTCAGATGACAAAGGCTCATCTCCAAAGTATCACCCAGGCCTAGGGAGATGCTTGCCAACGAGGACTGCTAGTATCTCCACACAGCACACTCTACCAAAGACTACTCCCCGAGCTATGCCACTATCAGAACCAAAAAAGAGGGCTGCCAGCCCTTCCTTCGTGGTTTTGTAGTTGCTCACAAAGTATTAATTAACAGCATTAATTACTAACACTGCAGAGAACCAAATCACCAGAATCTGTGCTATAAAGGAATCTGCTTTCCATTTTTCCCCTTCTCCCACCAAAAGACAATGAGCAAGCCCTGGGAGGAAGAAGGGATTGCAAGAGAATTAGACAACCCCAAGCCTTCCGTCCAGAGCCAATTGCCCCCTGTGCTGAGAAATGAGAAATCACTGTATAAAGTGAATATGAGATCAAAATTCAACGGACTGCTCTGCATTTCAGATCCAAATTACCTTTAAAACATGGACTCAGACTGAATTTTTATTAAGAGGAAGTTTCCCACCAGCAAAGCAGACTTGATATAGTAAAGCTATTAATAGTTATGGGAAAAATAAAAGCTTTTTATGTGTTGCCTCCAGTTGGTTGAA
>NW_007213314.1:0-463 GCF_000164805.1 Carlito syrichta
CCTCTTGTTTCGGCCTCCCAAAGTGCTGGAATGACAGGCTTGAGCCACTGTTCCTGGCCTAGAACTACCCTTTTCAAAAGAAAAAACAATGCAGACCTCAGGCCCTACAGGGATGACGTGTCCTCCTGCACTGGCCCTCCCACTACCCATGAGCCTCGGTGGCCCCTGGCCTGGCTAACTTCCTTTCAGGTTCTGGCCCCGGGCGGTGAAGCCCTGGGGGGGCTGGGCCAGGCCTTGTTTAGACCTCCTGCTTTTCACGCCCACATTTATACGACAGGTTTTGATGAGGAAAGAAAGAACAGGGTTGCCATATGCTTCCCCACATTTGCTTCAAGTACAAACAGAAACACACACATCTTTATCATAAAACTTCACGGGAATGCTTATAGTTGAAAGCTGAGGCCGGGATCAGTGGTTTAGCCTGTCATCCCAGCACTTTGGGAGGCTGAGGAGAGTGTACTGC
>NW_007213315.1:0-1812 GCF_000164805.1 Carlito syrichta
CTGGGGCACTTGTTTGGGATGTCCCCTTATTGACATATCACCGGAACCACAGATTCCGACAATTCTATCTCTTTTGGGTATACATACTCTTACTACTTTTTGTGGTACTTTTGTGTACCCACAATCTTACTGTTTTCTGTGGTACTTTTGGGTACCCACAATCTTACTGTTTTCTGTGGTACTTTTGGGTACCCACACTCTTACTACTTTCTGTGGTACTTTCATACTCACAGCCTTACTACTTCCTGTGGTACAAAGTTGTTCCTTAAAAGCTTCACTGTAATAAATGCTGCTATCCTCTCCCATTCTCCCTAAGCCACTAAGTTTCCCATCCTTCAGCACCTATCCTACCTAGGCGATCTTTGTCATCTGGCCAGTGATCATGCAATTTTTTTGTCCCCAGTTACCGGCTTTGGACAGGAAGTGCTTCCATTCCCCTGAAATACCATCGAAGCCCCAACTTGTGTTTAGGGCCCCATTTCCTCCAGACTCCTTCAGGGTCCACGTCCAAGGATCACACCTTGGCTGGCTTGAATTTCCAATTCTCTGATCTTCTCTCTTGCCGTATACATTTATCTTATCCTAAGATCATCTTTCAATGGCCGTCCTTAATCATTAGCCATCATTTTTCTCTTTCATTCCCAAGTGTTATAAAAGCATAGTCTATACACTTGCTGTTTCCCGTTCCTTTCCCATTCTCCTCTCAACCTCTTACAACCTTCCTCTTCCGCTGGTTTTGTACCAAAACACCCCAGAAAGGTCCTCGGCAGTCACCCCAGCACCAAATCCAACAGCCTCTTCCCAGTGTTCCCCGGACTTAGTCGTCAGCCATCTTGAGTCTGAGCCCCACCTCCCTCAGAGGCCAGCCTCCACGGTGTGTTCAACGCCATTCCCTCGGCCCTCTTTCTACTTCCCTGATGACTCCTTCTCAGTGGTGTTCGCTGACTTTGTTTTTTCCTGTGACTGACTCTTGAACCTAGGCACCTGGCCAGGTATGCCTGCAGCCCCGCCCTCTTCTCTTCAGACCCTCTCTTGAGCCCCTCTTTTTCTCTAGGGCCGTAAGCTTCCGCTCCAGGGGGATGCCTAAAATCGTCGTTAGTCTTAACTTCTCTTCTGAGTCCCAGAAACATCTTTCCAATCTCCTATCAAGCACATCCACCCGGATGCCCACCAGCTCCTCGAATACAAGGTCAACACTGAATCATTCCCTGGTCCTGCCCCAAGGGCTCTGGCCCAGATCCCCGCCCTTCCCATTTGTGCCATTAATTATTTCCTAACATTTCTCTGTGGACCCCGCTCCAACACATCCGCTGCACAGACAGTTTCCTCAAATACAAACCCTACTTTAGAACTTCTGTTTCCCATCATAGGGCTGCTGGGTATCTCGAGTCTTCGTTGGAAACAAAACAAAAACAAAGGCACAGTAAATTATAACAATCATTTTCTGAAAACACTGAAATGCTGTCAAAAAGTGAGGACTTACATATAAGGGGGAATTTGAACCAACTATATGTATATTTAAACAGATTACTTATATTTATATGGGGTGGGAACACAGACCTGTAAGCAGAGCACTTAAAGCTGCCTTACCCTGAGAGAATTTTCCAGAAGCTACAGTGAGCTTTAGTTTCCAAGGCCTCATGAAAACAAGAGACAGAAGGCAGATCCCAAGGCTGGCCAAAGGTGAGAGCCTAATCAGCCTTCCCCGTGAAGCTGAACCCTGTCCCCAGAGGACCCGCGGTGTGGTAGAAGGGTAAACTGGGGAATGCCGTGGTGACCCGAATGGGAAAATAGAAATAAATATCTCATTTT
>NW_007213316.1:0-725 GCF_000164805.1 Carlito syrichta
CCGACAATTCTATCTCTTTTGGGTATACATACTCTTACTACTTTTTGTGGTACTTTTGTGTACCCACAATCTTACTGTTTTCTGTGGTACTTTTGGGTACCCACAATCTTACTGTTTTCTGTGGTACTTTTGGGTACCCACACTCTTACTACTTTCTGTGGTACTTTCATACTCACAGCCTTACTACTTCCTGTGGTACAAAGTTGTTCCTTAAAAGCTTCACTGTAATAAATGCTGCTATCCTCTCCCATTCTCCCTAAGCCACTAAGTTTCCCATCCTTCAGCACCTATCCTACCTAGGCGATCTTTGTCATCTGGCCAGTGATCATGCAATTTTTTTGTCCCCAGTTACCGGCTTTGGACAGGAAGTGCTTCCATTCCCCTGAAATACCATCGAAGCCCCAACTTGTGTTTAGGGCCCCATTTCCTCCAGACTCCTTCAGGGTCCACGTCCAAGGATCACACCTTGGCTGGCTTGAATTTCCAATTCTCTGATCTTCTCTCTTGCCGTATACATTTATCTTATCCTAAGATCATCTTTCAATGGCCGTCCTTAATCATTAGCCATCATTTTTCTCTTTCATTCCCAAGTGTTATAAAAGCATAGTCTATACACTTGCTGTTTCCCGTTCCTTTCCCATTCTCCTCTCAACCTCTTACAACCTTCCTCTTCCGCTGGTTTTGTAACCAAAACACCCCAGAAAGGTCCTCGGCAGTCACCCCAG
>NW_007213317.1:0-655 GCF_000164805.1 Carlito syrichta
CATGGAAAAATATTCCATGCTCATGGATAGGAAAAATCAACATTGTTAAAATGTCCATCCTAACAAAAACAATCTACAGATTCAACACAATACCCATTAAGTTACCAACATCATTCTTTTCAAACCTGGAAAAGCAATACAGAAATTCATATGGAATCATAAATAACCATGAATAGCCAAAACAACCCTCAGCAAAAGCTATCCTCTCCTGTCCCTAAGCAGGAGTTATCACACTTCCAAACTTCAAACTTTACTATAAGTCTTCAGTAATCAAAACAACCTGGTATTGGCACAAGAACAGGCATATGGACCAATAGAACAAGATAGAGATTCCAGAAGCAAAACCTCAATTTCTCAACCAATTCATCTTTGACAAGTCTTCAAACAACAACCACAGTTGAAAGGAGAACCTATTCAATAAATCGTGCTAGAAAAACTGGCTGATCACATGCAGAAGATTGAAACAGGACCCCTACCTATAACAAGACAAAAAAATCAACTCTAAATGGATCAAAGACCTAAACGCAAAACCTCAAACTATAAGAACCTTATAAAATGCAGGAGACACCCTTATGTAAATTGGACTGGTAGCCAATTTCTAATCAAAACCCCAAGTGCCCATGTCATAAGAGATAAGATAGGCAAGTGGGATTTC
>NW_007213318.1:0-611 GCF_000164805.1 Carlito syrichta
GAAAAGCAATACAGAAATTCATATGGAATCATAAATAACCATGAATAGCCAAAACAACCCTCAGCAAAAGCTATCCTCTCCTGTCCCTAAGCAGGAGTTATCACACTTCCAGACTTCAAACTTTACTATAAGTCTTCAGTAATCAAAACAACCTGGTATTGGCACAAGAACAGGCATATGGATCAATAGAACAAGATAGAGATTCCAGAAGCAAAACCTCAATTTCTCAACCAATTCATCTTTGACAAGTCTTCAAACAACAACCACAGTTGAAAGGAGAACCTATTCAATAAATCGTGCTAGAAAAACTGGCTGATCACATGCAGAAGATTGAAACAGGACCCCTACCTATAACAAGACAAAAAAATCAACTCTAAATGGATCAAAGACCTAAACGCAAAACCTCAAACTATAAGAACCTTATAAAATGCAGGAGACACCCTTATGTAAATTGGAACTGGTAGCCAATTTCTAATCAAAACCCCAAGTGCCCATGTCATAAGAGATAAGATAGGCAAGTGGGATTTCATCAAAATGAAAGAATTTTGCAAAGCAAAAGAAACCATCAAGAGAGCCGGGAGACAGCCCACAGAATGGGAAAAAAATATTTG
>NW_007213319.1:0-833 GCF_000164805.1 Carlito syrichta
AAAAATGTAAAGCATAATTTGGGGAAAAAGAACTTTGAGATTTGAGATGTGTAATATGAATAGTGGGGTTGGAACTTGGCGAATTAAAATATATGAGGAAATTATTGAAATTAAAAAAAAAAAATAACTTTGGCATACAGAAGATCATAAATAAGAATAAAATTCACCGGGCTCGGTGGCTCAGCCTGTAATCCCTTGCCTTTGGGAGGCTGAAGTGAGTGGATTGCCTGAGCCCGCGGGTTCGAGACCCGCCTGGGCAGGCGAGACCTCATCTTTACAATAAATCAAAAAATTAGCTGGGCGTGGTAGCGCGCGCCTGTAGTTTCAGCTACTTGGAAGGCTGAGGCGGAAGGATCGTCGGAGTCCAGCAGGTCGAGGCTGCGGTGGCCGGGAGCGGCCACTGCACTCCAGTCTGGGCGACAGAGTGAGACGTCAACTCAAAAACAAACAAACAAACAAAAACAAAACAAAAAAAGAGAATAAAACCCAATACCAAGAAAAGACAACATGGTAAACACTTCAACTTCAATATACTGAATGATGCTTAAACAAAGAAGAGATTGAAAGGGGAAAAATGTTTATTTGTAAGTATTTCATAGGAACTTCTCTAAATGAATAAGAAAAATAATAAACAACTTTTTTTTTTTCTGAAACAGGGTCTCACTTGGTCATCTAGGCTAGAGAGCAATGGCATGATCACAATTCACTGCAGCATTGAACTCCTGGTTTCAAGTGAACCTCTTGCCTTAGTCTCCCAAGCAATTTGGATTAAGGTGCATGCCACTGTGTCCGGCTACTTTTTCTATTGTTTTGTAGAGACAAGGGTCTCACTT
>NW_007213320.1:0-463 GCF_000164805.1 Carlito syrichta
CACGCCTGTCATTTCAGCACTTTGGGTGCCCAAAGGAGGAGGATTGCTTGAGCCCAGGAGTTCAAGACCAACCTGAGCACCATAGTGAGACCTCGTCTTTACAAATACAAAGAAATAAAAGAAAAGAAAAGAAAAAAAGAAGGATAGATAATGTATTACAACATCTTTTTTCTTCTTTTTTATTGCTTATTAGGGATTTTCTTGAGACAAATCTCTGTTCTTTTTAAAGTTTCTTGATATAATTGTCCCACCATGACCCAAAGACAGACACAAAGAAATCTTTTGACAAAATTTTTGTTTTACTTTGCTTTTGTCCTCCTCATTTGGATTTTCACTGAGGTTGTAGCCTTTGGGTGTGCCAATGAGATGAAGGTTTCTCAATTCCACCCCAACCTTCCTCACACTGGCTACAGTACTTATTTCCTGTTTCCTGTAGCTACCATTCTGTCTGCATCTCTGCTAG
>NW_007213321.1:0-816 GCF_000164805.1 Carlito syrichta
GGAAGGCCAAACTAGTTCTTTTCGTTTATATAATGCCAAGTATCTATACAGTAAGTCCCCTCCATACTAACCTTCAATTTGCAAACTTTCAAAGATGCAAATATGGGTTCACATTATTTGAGGAGGCGCTGTTAGTTTTTGAGACATAGGACACGAAAGTAAAACGGTACATGAAGGTTGCAGCAGCCACTCAGAATGCAATCCGGTACTACTGTTATCATTTGTGACAAGAAAAAAAGAGCTACTGTGCAGATATCACTGAATTGGCAGATAGAATTGGATCCAGACCTGTGCCATCAATGCCAGGTGTGACTGAAATTGTAGCTTGCCCTCTGTCTATCGCTGATGATCCTTCAGCTCTACCATCTCCCACCTTCTCTCTTTCTTGTAGTCAGAAACTCTTCTTGCCTGCTCACTTGAGGCCTGTACCTGTGTGTCAGATGTTGTATTGTACTATACTACTGTCTTCTCAAGGTACTGTTCTGTAATATTAAAAATGTTTTATTTTTGTGTTTGGTATGTATTATTTGTGTTAAAGGTATTATAAACCTATTATAGTACAGTACTGCATAGCCAATTGTGTTAGTTGGCTACCTAGGCTAAATTTGTTGGACTTAAAAAAATTGGACTTGCAAATTTGCTCTTGGATTGGAACTCGTGTGTATGTAGGGGACTTAACTGTATTTACTTTAGTAAGATCGCTATTCCTTCATCCTGCTTTGAGTTACTCCTGTCTAGTTTCACATCATTTCAAGACTTTCTCTAGCAGTTTCTGTTGAACAAGTGTCATGGTAACCACCTTGCATAGCTTTTGTT
>NW_007213322.1:0-897 GCF_000164805.1 Carlito syrichta
TGGCTGCTTATTTTAATGATTATTTGAATATATTGTTCTAGTAAAACAAAGTTAAGCATTATAGACATTGCTGAAGTCTACTAAGATCATAAAGTCCTTCCCACCTCAAGTCTCATCCCCGCCAGAGGTACCCATCCTTATCGTGGTTTTATTTCTTCACAAGCATTTTAAAAATTAGTTATATTTACATGTAGTTATATAAAACCTACAGTTGTGTTTGAGAGAGTCATGTAATTATAAGCCACAGCTTGCTTTTTTCCACTTAGCATATGTCTTGGAGGTAAATCTCCATTCTTCTTTTAAATAGCTGCAAGGAAATGTCATGGTGCATTAAGCCATTTCCTGAGAGAGGAGCACTCAGGGTTTTAAATATATATGTAACACACAACAACGCCGTGCATACCCAGGACCACTTTTCTGCTAATAGCCTTCCTGGTGCCAACCCCAACTTGTCCAGGCCAACCTCCAGCCTCCAGCCTCGCCTGTAGGACTGACAACTCTGGAACTTAAAGACTGGGAGGGACCATAGTGGTCATTGGGTCTAACTTCCTTGTCCTGTGGATGAGGAAACTCAGACTAGACTTTGAGACCAGAGTCCCCATAGAAGTAGCCTGACCTCTGCCAGCCCCACTGAGCCCTCCTGAAACCGGGACACTGGACTGGCTTCCTGGGCTGCCCAATCTCATTCATGCCAGCCTGGAGTAGGAATTGAATGTCTTGTCTGTGTGCTAGAAATTGAGGCCCCCAAGTGACCGCCTGGGCAAGGGATCTGGCTACCCAGGTGTTCTCCAGGTGCGTTCAGTTACAGCCTTGCTCTCTGGTGATTTCACTTCTGTTGGTGACTGTGGTCATCTGGGGAAACCTGCTCAGAGAAGACCCTAAGTCTCACTGTCAGTG
>NW_007213323.1:0-715 GCF_000164805.1 Carlito syrichta
CATTTTCTGTGTACAATCCGAGTTAGCTCTTCTTCTTTTCTTGAAAGTAGAATTTATTGAGAGAACAGATAAAGATCCCACAGTGGGAGGGGACCAGAAAGCATTGCCCTAACTCTTCTTGAAAATGATTTTGCTCTTGTTTGACATCAAGCTCAACTCCATTTTACTTCCAACAGGATTCACTACTCCATGACATGTACTGAGTTAAATCAGGGTTTGTTCCAAATCCCATAAAGAACGCAAATATTGTAATATAAATTCAGATGTAAATATGTAGATTAAATTATGCAAGAAATTACTTTCCTTTTGCATGTGGTTGTACAATATTAGCAAGGAATCTTCTTCTTCCCTAAAGATAGCAAGTCATAATGATAATAGTGATTAAGATAATGCATTTATCTACTTTAATAATGTTGTGGTCAACTTCATAGTCCAATCCCCACCACTTCTCTGTTATATTGTCATAATTACCCTTTATGTTCTACATTTCTCCATCACTTTAATGTGCCCAGATATTCAGTATCCTTACATACAGATTCCTCTGCCACCACCCCATTGCTCTCTGTCTATATCCTGGTTCTGTTCCTCACCACTCCACTGAAATTCTTTCTAGAGGGTTCCTGCTCACCTTCTTCTAATACATTTACACTGTTTTCTCACTAAGAAAAAACACTGCTTTTTGGAAACCGACCTTCACTTATTCCTAAAAGTCCCC
>NW_007213324.1:0-1083 GCF_000164805.1 Carlito syrichta
GACCTGGTTGAGGTTGGCTTTCTCTTCCTTTCCTACTAACTCTTCATGATCAGCCTTTATGCTCGACTTTCTTTTTTTTTCTATTAGAGCTTATATTTTAATTAGGAGAATAAGATAATAAACAAAATAAACAAGTAAATATATGGTATGTCAGGTTCTGGTCCAGGCTATGAATGAGAATGACATAAAGAAGCAAGATAACAATTGCTAGGGCAGAGGTGATGGAGAAAGAGAGAAACAGTTATAGTGATCTCACATTTTCTTATAATTTTTGTTTCTCTCTTCCAAAATTTGCCTTTACTAACATGTTATGTGTGCTTACCTATATGCTTATTGGAGAAAATTGGGCAGGACATATAGTAGATAAATAAATACATTCATTCTATCATAATAATTATAAATTCCACTACCTGGTTTTCAGGGTACTCTGTGATGATTCATTTTAGGTGTCAATTTAGCTGGATTGAGGGATACCCAGATAGCTGGCAAAGCATTATTTCTGGGTATGTCTATGAGAGTGTTTCTGGAAGAGATCAGCGTTTGAATCAGTGGAGTAAGAAAGATCCACTCATATCCAGTGTGGGTGGGCACAATCTAATCAGCTGAAAGCCCAGATACAGCAAAAGCCCAGATACAGCTCTCTTCTGGAGCTGAGACACCCTTCTTCTTTTGATCTTGGATATCATAAACCCAGATTTCCTGGCCTTTGAACTCTGGGACTTATACCAGTATTCTCAGGCCTTAGGCCTCAGACTGAGAGTTACATCATCAGCTTTCCTGGTTCTGAGACTTTTAGACTTGGACTGAATGACCCTACCAGCTTCCCTGGTTCTCCAGCTTACAGCCAGCTTATCATGATATCATGGGACACCTTACCAGATAGATAGACAGATAGATAGATAGATAGATAGATAGATAGATAGATAGATAGATAGATATTCTGACAGTTATTTATTTATTTTGTAGAATACACTTGACTTTCATGGAGAATTTTCTTCCTGAACCCCCATTACAGGTACCCTGAACCTTGCTTTATTTTGAGTAACAGCCTGAAGTAGAACCTATCCATCTGAGTGGCTGTCA
>NW_007213325.1:0-2047 GCF_000164805.1 Carlito syrichta
AGTGATTAGTTATAAATACACAGAACACATGATATCAAACAATTACTGTGTATCGAGAAACCCAAGTCAAAAAGATAACTCTTTAAGGAAAACAGTACAGGAAGACTTCTTATCCTCATCCTGTTCTCTCTTTTACTCATGAAACTTATACTATTCACAGATGTAAAAACGTGGTTACTGCTAAATTAATATGATTACTTTGCCCATCTTCATCAACAAACTGATCATTAAAGTTACTGCAGCCTATTAATTACACGAAAATGTTTAATCAGCCACATAACCCAAATGATGAATGGTCAGCTAGTTTTGGCACAGTGAAAAGGTGTAGTTGATATTTATAAAATTTATCTTCTTTCAGGGAGAAATTGAGGCTCAAATGACACCATTGTGGGTGTCTACCGATCATGTGGTTCCTCTTACCTCATGATGATTCTTGGCCAGCCATTCCTTGATAGTGCTGAGGGCAATGACTGCCGCAGGCTCGTTTGGAAAACCTAAGTGAAGAGCAGTAAAAAACAAATGAACAACAAAAAAATTAAAGGCAATAGAGAATGCAATCATGGCATACTGGAGTTTTCTCATTTAAATGGTATTCAATTCAACCAATAAGTACTAAGTCAGTCAGGCCTCAGTAAAATGTTCACGACATACAGCCTATGACCCTACACACAGGCATTAAGAGGGCTGGTCCTATACCATACAAAGTTTTTTTTTTAAGGCAATAAAGAATATAATTGTCTCTTCAACCCTGTCAAAATATGAATTAAAAATATATTTATATATGCTTAATAAAGCACTACAAAGCACTTTCTTCTAATTTTCTTATAAGAGGTCCTCAGATTAAGATTTATTAGCCTCAGTTTAAAAATCAAATCAATGTGGCTCTGAGGGAACATGTGGTTGGCCCAGAGTCACCAGATCAAGAGTATTCCATCAGTGAACTGCCACACGGCAGGGCAGGTAACTTGCCAATAGCCACACGACAGAAAGCAATCACTAGAATTCAAAGAAGGGAACTCTTTCTCCATTTAGAGCCTCCAGAAATGATATTTGGGATTAAGACAACATGAACAGACCAGATCTTGTCAAATGGGTTTGGTTTTAGAAGGGCAGCAAGAATGATACACTTGTGCTTTGCCCCAGAGTGCATGTGCACAAATGCTCAGAGACACCTAGAATGTCTTTTTAGCTTACATAAACCAAACACATTCCAGACCTGCAGAATCATCAGACAGTGATAATATATAAAAGAATAACCATATGCATGCATGTATTTACGGAGCAGAAAGAAGAAGAGATGGGAGTGACTAGTCTAGAAACTATTCTCTTTTGAGCTCACTGTTGACTTCCTAATCACCAAATTCCATTGCATTTCAATCAGTATTTAACCTCTCTATTAGACGTGTCTGACCAAGCTTTCATATTTTGTTCTCACTGAGCTCTCAGAATTTTATGTTTTAAAGTTTAGTTTTTTATTGTTTTAAAGTATATAACTCAGCGGTTTTTATTATGTTTATAAACTTGTGCCACTATCATCACTTTTATCATTACCAAAAGAAAGTCTATACTCATTGACAGTCACTCCCTAATCTCTCCTCCCCACAGTCCCTGGCAACCATTAATCTACTTGCAATTTCTACAATGTGCAGATTCTTCTCCTGGATTTTTCAACACTGCCTTTGTCCATGTCCTCTCCTTCCTCTTTCATCAATTCTACCCGGCTCCTTTTTCTAGAATTATCCATTAATTGTATGTCATTCCCAGAATCCTTAACTCTGCCCTGTTCTTCTACAGACGACTTTAGACAGCTCCAGCACCATCCACTAGCGTGTCTATGAGGATGTCTCCTTGTCAGGGAGGCTTCTAAGATATTGTTCACGTAGATGCATAAAGAAAGAGATGTTGCTGAAATTGAGAGACTTAAGATTTCCAAGACTCAATTTCATTGGAAGGCTAATACATAATCTAGTAGTTCACACTGATGGCTCAGATCTCAGTAGGACTTCAGAGAAAATGAGTGAGGAAATAGGAAAAAGAGTGATGTTGT
>NW_007213326.1:0-2047 GCF_000164805.1 Carlito syrichta
ACGAAAATGTTTAATCAGCCACATAACCCAAATGATGAATGGTCAGCTAGTTTTGGCACAGTGAAAAGGTGTAGTTGATATTTATAAAATTTATCTTCTTTCAGGGAGAAATTGAGGCTCAAATGACACCATTGTGGGTGTCTACCGATCATGTGGTTCCTCTTACCTCATGATGATTCTTGGCCAGCCATTCCTTGATAGTGCTGAGGGCAATGACTGCCGCAGGCTCGTTTGGAAAACCTAAGTGAAGAGCAGTAAAAAACAAATGAACAACAAAAAAATTAAAGGCAATAGAGAATGCAATCATGGCATACTGGAGTTTTCTCATTTAAATGGTATTCAATTCAACCAATAAGTACTAAGTCAGTCAGGCCTCAGTAAAATGTTCACGACATACAGCCTATGACCCTACACACAGGCATTAAGAGGGCTGGTCCTATACCATACAAAGTTTTTTTTTTAAGGCAATAAAGAATATAATTGTCTCTTCAACCCTGTCAAAATATGAATTAAAAATATATTTATATATGCTTAATAAAGCACTACAAAGCACTTTCTTCTAATTTTCTTATAAGAGGTCCTCAGATTAAGATTTATTAGCCTCAGTTTAAAAATCAAATCAATGTGGCTCTGAGGGAACATGTGGTTGGCCCAGAGTCACCAGATCAAGAGTATTCCATCAGTGAACTGCCACACGGCAGGGCAGGTAACTTGCCAATAGCCACACGACAGAAAGCAATCACTAGAATTCAAAGAAGGGAACTCTTTCTCCATTTAGAGCCTCCAGAAATGATATTTGGGATTAAGACAACATGAACAGACCAGATCTTGTCAAATGGGTTTGGTTTTAGAAGGGCAGCAAGAATGATACACTTGTGCTTTGCCCCAGAGTGCATGTGCACAAATGCTCAGAGACACCTAGAATGTCTTTTTAGCTTACATAAACCAAACACATTCCAGACCTGCAGAATCATCAGACAGTGATAATATATAAAAGAATAACCATATGCATGCATGTATTTACGGAGCAGAAAGAAGAAGAGATGGGAGTGACTAGTCTAGAAACTATTCTCTTTTGAGCTCACTGTTGACTTCCTAATCACCAAATTCCATTGCATTTCAATCAGTATTTAACCTCTCTATTAGACGTGTCTGACCAAGCTTTCATATTTTGTTCTCACTGAGCTCTCAGAATTTTATGTTTTAAAGTTTAGTTTTTTATTGTTTTAAAGTATATAACTCAGCGGTTTTTATTATGTTTATAAACTTGTGCCACTATCATCACTTTTATCATTACCAAAAGAAAGTCTATACTCATTGACAGTCACTCCCTAATCTCTCCTCCCCACAGTCCCTGGCAACCATTAATCTACTTGCAATTTCTACAATGTGCAGATTCTTCTCCTGGATTTTTCAACACTGCCTTTGTCCATGTCCTCTCCTTCCTCTTTCATCAATTCTACCCGGCTCCTTTTTCTAGAATTATCCATTAATTGTATGTCATTCCCAGAATCCTTAACTCTGCCCTGTTCTTCTACAGACGACTTTAGACAGCTCCAGCACCATCCACTAGCGTGTCTATGAGGATGTCTCCTTGTCAGGGAGGCTTCTAAGATATTGTTCACGTAGATGCATAAAGAAAGAGATGTTGCTGAAATTGAGAGACTTAAGATTTCCAAGACTCAATTTCATTGGAAGGCTAATACATAATCTAGTAGTTCACACTGATGGCTCAGATCTCAGTAGGACTTCAGAGAAAATGAGTGAGGAAATAGGAAAAAGAGTGATGTTGTAATGTATGACACTAAATGTTGCTTTTCAATTAGGTCTCTATAGGCTTCGCTAAAGAGTGCATTAGGAAAGGGGACAAAATTAATCAGGGCAAGGTCCATTTTTAAAAACATTATAGTACTGAAAGAATGATTATGATGTGGAAACTGTGCACAAATTTTTTAACTTTTGTAATGACTTCTACATTTGGGATGGCAGATTTATTATGAATTGTTTAATCTTATTCATTTTCCTTAAATGAATACTTTAATATGTA
>NW_007213327.1:0-649 GCF_000164805.1 Carlito syrichta
TTTATTTTTTATTTTTGAGTTGGAGTCTCACTCTGTCACCCAGACTAGAGTGCAGTGGCATACTCACGCCCACTACAGCCTCAACCTGCTGGGCTCACGCGAACTTTTCTCCTCAGCCTTCCAAATAGCTGGAATCACAGGTGTGTGCCACCATGACTGGCTAATTAATTGATTTATTTATTGTAGATATGAGGTTTCACCAAGTTGCCCAGGCTGATCTCAAACCCATGGGCCCAGACAATCCTCTCGCCGTGGCCTCCCAAAGTGCTGGGATTGTAGGCTTGAGCAACCACACCTGGCCAAGACAAGCAATTTCAACCAATAATTACTTACCCAACTAAGTAAGTTTCATCAGTGATGGAGAATTAAAATCCTTTCCAGACATTCAATCCATAAGAGTTTATGCTGCCTCCAGATCAGCACTGCAAGAAACACTTAGAAAGTATTAAACACAGGAGAAAGGAAAAAAAGAATGACAATGCCCTTCACAAAAAGGCAGGAAAAAGATTGAAAACACACATGAATCAACCCAAAAATCTAAAGAAAGACAATACACAAACAACAGCAACAACAAAAAACCCTATAAGACCCTCATGACAGGGATAAACTCTCACATCTCAATAATTAGCCTGAATGTGAGTGGACTAAA
>NW_007213328.1:0-806 GCF_000164805.1 Carlito syrichta
CTGGAGGGGGATAAAGCAAATTCTTCTTAAATTATCCTCCAGGAATTAATCGAGCAAGAACATAAAGCTTACATGTATAGATTAAAGTCTTTGAAAAGTCTCCAAGAAATAGGGTCTGATCACAACTATGTCATTGGTCATTACCTGCCTGTGTTGTCATCGGTTTGGGTTTATATGAACCTGATGATTCCCAAAGAGGAAATACATATTTGGAAAACAATATAGAATGTTAAAATTATTTCCACTGTATTAACAATTAATTTTTATTGAATGCCTTTATTTCTCCTGGGAGCTTCACACATATCATCTCATTTAATCCTTAGCTAATTAAATCGTCACAATTCTCACTTTAAATGGAAATTTAAATTTTAGTTGAAAATGGGCTGTGATAGTTACACTAGATTCTGAGGAGATCTGGTATTTTATAGAACTTTGAATTACAATAAAATGAGAATTCCTGACTTTTCCAGTGACTATGCTTATATTTTTTTTTTTACAAAGTGAATGTGGTTCTAATAATTTTAATTCTTTTATGAAAAAAACTAACAAAAATGGGATGAAGAAGAATTCAAGAAATTCCTCTAAAAGCTTCAGCCCTCAACAATGAGTTAAGTGCTTCTTTTCGGGATAAGAACTGATTTTCAAATATCTTCAGTTAATAATTTGTAAATTGTCAATTTTCTGCTATGATGGTGGGTTCAGGGATAAGAATCAAATGGGTCATTTTATTATTAATTTATTTCTAATAACAGGAAATAAAAGAGCTGAAACTCAAATTGACAGTTTATTATTTTTTATTCACATTT
>NW_007213329.1:0-709 GCF_000164805.1 Carlito syrichta
GGGCAGTGGTACCCTCATGGCCACCCCAGTATCGATCTACTGGGCTCAGGCAATCCTTCTGCCTCAACCTTTCAAGCAGCTGGAACGACAAGCGCATGCTACGATGTCCGGTTCATTTTTTTTTTATTGTAGTTGCCCAGGCTGGTCTCGAACCCCTAGGCTCAGGCAATCCTCTCGCCTTGGCCTCCCAAAGTGCTGGGATTACAGGCTTGAGCCACTGCACCCAGTTCATGATTTATTTATTTATTTATTATTTATTTCTTTGAGTCGTAGTCTCACTCTGTTGCCCAGGCTAAAGTGCAGTGGCATGCTTACAGGCGCGTGCCACCATGCCCAGCTGATATTTTGATTTATGGTAGACAAGGTTTTGCCATGTTGCTCAGGCTGGCCTCAAACCTGTGAGCTCAGGCAATCCTCTTGCCTTCGCCTCCCAAGGTGCTGGGATTACAGGCGTGAGCTACCGTGCCGGGCTTCCTTTAACATTTTTAGTTTCAGACTTACATTTTACATTAATTGTTAGTTTACTCTTGTAGACTAGAGTTCACTGCATGTATGAGTAACAAATCATGAAAAGATAGAAGATGGGTAGCTTAAAAATTGTTTAAAGGCACTTATAACCTTAACAAGGTAGCATTAATAATATCTAAACGTTAGCTCATGTTAAAGGTCACATGAAGGATTTATGACTTAACCATAATCAGGAAAAACA
>NW_007213330.1:0-750 GCF_000164805.1 Carlito syrichta
CATGATTTTAACATTTGACAATCAATCATAGCCAGGTGCAGTGGCTCATGCCTGTATTCTCAGCACTTTCAGAGGCAGAGGCCAGAGGATTACCTGAATTCAGGGATTCCAGACCAGACTGAGCAACATGGCAAGACCTTGTCTCTACAACAAACCAAAAAATAAGCTGGGCATGGTGGTACGTGCCTGTAGTTCCAGCTACTAGGAAGACTGAGATGAAAGGACCACCTGAGCCCCAGCAGGTAGAGGCTGTGGTAGCCATGAGTATGCCACTGGAGTCCAGCCTGGGCAACAGAGTGAGAGTCCAACTCAAAAAAAAGTATATCATTAAAATATGAGCTACTATGTTCAAATATATTGTAAAACAAGACCAAAACAATACATATTTGAAAAAATATAAGATGAAAAAAATTGGTCCATAAGAAAAAGAACTGAAATACAGAAATTTAAAAACTGAAATATTAATCAGAGATCTCATTTGCTCAAGTCTCCAGGCCTAGACAATTTCCATGTGATCTTTTCTACACTTCTGAGGAAATGCTGTCTTATATAAGCTGTCTCAGAAAATAGACAAATAGGGAAACCTGCACAATTCATTTCATGAGACAAGCTGTAAACTTGATTTCAAAATTATATAAGGACATTAAAAGAAAAGTACACTGAAAACTTACATGAAAAATGTTCTTAATGACATATCAACAAACTCAATCCAACAGTGTATTAAAAAGCAATATATCATGATCAAGTGGA
>NW_007213331.1:0-754 GCF_000164805.1 Carlito syrichta
TGTACCTCATTCACTAGATTCCTGCCTATTCTTGATACACCAAATGTTTCTACGTTTGCATATTTTACCTCTTACAATGCCTTCTCTACCTTCATATTACATAACCAAAGCTGTTCATCTTCACAAACTCTGCTTCCTTCTCAAGGCCTATGAGATGTCTCCCCAGTTCTAGTTAGCACTGATGGCTCCCTCTGGGGTCCAAGAGCACCTGCTTCTTCCTTCTACCTCAGCACTTTTCTTACAAGTTTTTGTTGCTGTTGAATTCTCTTCACTGTCCCACTAAACATTTTCAGCTCCAAGAAGTTTAATCATTTTAATCTGTATCCTTAATATCAACCTCTGCCATACATGTTGTTGGGATATAGTAAAAAACTCACAAGCAAGAAATCATGATATTGTCCTGTTATGTTTTAAACAGTCTGTAATTCTATGGAACAACTTGGAATTTATCCCTGTAGGTATATAAGAAGGTGAGAAGTAAACAGAGATGGGTATGTTCAAGTTTCAAGTCAGCACAAAACAAACATTTCACAAGTGTTTAACCAAGCCTACCTTCTATTATAGAAACCCCATAAGATCTAGCAACCACAGAATAATCATAAGGGTAACCATTTAATAAGTACATACAATGTGCCAGTCACTTGTCAGATGCTTTTCCTCAGAGGTCTCCAACTAGGTACCCAAGAGTAATATGTGAGATGGGTTTTTCTCTATAATAATCTCAAAAAATGTCTTAGTGGCTTATGGCAACCAG
>NW_007213332.1:0-718 GCF_000164805.1 Carlito syrichta
CCTACCTTCTATTATAGAAACCCCATAAGATCTAGCAACCACAGAATAATCATAAGGGTAACCATTTAATAAGTACATACAATGTGCCAGTCACTTGTCAGATGCTTTTCCTCAGAGGTCTCCAACTAGGTACCCAAGAGTAATATGTGAGATGGGTTTTTCTCTATAATAATCTCAAAAAATGTCTTAGTGGCTTATGGCAACCAGTATTTTCTTTTTTTTCATTCAAGGAACTGACTCTGCATCAGCTGGGGCAGCTCTGCTTCGAGTTTGCCCCTTGTGTCTCTTTCTGGGACAGTGGCTCCCCAGATCATGCTCTTCTCACGGCAGATGGCAGAAGTATAAGAAACCAAGCCAAATCACACATACATAACAACACACATCTGCTCACACTGCAGCCATTGGCCAAAGCAAGTTACAGGGACAAGCCCAGCATCCATGGTGGGGAGAAACATACTCTGTCTCCTGCAAAGTTTCATGGCAAAGGGTATACGTAAACAACTGGGAATCCAATTTACCATCAGTGGCCTCTACTATGGTGCCCGAATGTTTTCTTAGTATTTGCTAACCCTTCAAAACTGATGAATTTCCTATAGAAATTAAAATTTCTTGCTTCTCTTTAAAAAAATCACATTAGATAACAATAGCCCCACACATTCTGGATGGAAACAGCTAGTGCAGCATTATGGGTGCCCTGCATGGCTGCTCTCCAGCTTGC
>NW_007213333.1:0-811 GCF_000164805.1 Carlito syrichta
AAATGTCTTAGTGGCTTATGGCAACCAGTATTTTCTTTTTTTTCATTCAAGGAACTGACTCTGCATCAGCTGGGGCAGCTCTGCTTCGAGTTTGCCCCTTGTGTCTCTTTCTGGGACAGTGGCTCCCCAGATCATGCTCTTCTCACGGCAGATGGCAGAAGTATAAGAAACCAAGCCAAATCACACATACATAACAACACACATCTGCTCACACTGCAGCCATTGGCCAAAGCAAGTTACAGGGACAAGCCCAGCATCCATGGTGGGGAGAAACATACTCTGTCTCCTGCAAAGTTTCATGGCAAAGGGTATACGTAAACAACTGGGAATCCAATTTACCATCAGTGGCCTCTACTATGGTGCCCGAATGTTTTCTTAGTATTTGCTAACCCTTCAAAACTGATGAATTTCCTATAGAAATTAAAATTTCTTGCTTCTCTTTAAAAAAATCACATTAGATAACAATAGCCCCACACATTCTGGATGGAAACAGCTAGTGCAGCATTATGGGTGCCCTGCATGGCTGCTCTCCAGCTTGCCATACCCAGGCTGTTTCACTTGTTCATTTTGCCAGCCTGGCCACTGTCGGTGACTGTATTTGCTACATACATGCTTTGACTCCTAAAAACCACATCTGAAAGTAGGCATCATGGGCCTACTTTTATGAAGATTGATGCTCACGTAGGTTGAATGACACCCTTTGTCACACTGCTGATAGGTGGTGAAGTGAGTCTTGAACATGGGTTCTTAGTGTCAAAGCCGGGACTGCCTTCATGAAACCACATTGGTCTGATAGGAGTTGCGATTATGG
>NW_007213334.1:0-761 GCF_000164805.1 Carlito syrichta
TCTGCAGGGAGAATGGGGGCATAGTTTAATGAGGAGAAGCCCCTCACTCCAAAGTGTTGTTAGTAGCCTAAAAAAAAAAGAAAAAAGAAAATCTCATGGGGATTGGACAGTCATTTATTACCATAGTGGAGATAGCTATAACTTTACACCTTGCCCAGAGTTTAGGTGGCCTACCATTCTATTGGGCTTGTTAAGCTGTTTGGGTAATTTCCTTTTTAGCTTCCTTTAACCCATATTGTATTCTGGGGGGCTACCAGTCTATTTCACTCTTCATTACCTTTTGTTCAATACCAACTCTTAAGGAAGTCAGGGTGTATGTTGCTGGAGCCCTGGTTTAAATTCTCATCATTTGGGTTACACAGCTGAGTCAGTCCTCTGACTTCTAGTAGTTAGACTAACTCTGGAAACACCCAGCTGCTTTTAGACCAAGGTGCGAAGGTGGGTGGTCCTCCATTCTCAGCTCATTTCAATTCTTATCTCGGAGAGAATGCAATGCATTCTTGTTGGATGTTGTAATTTTAAACCACTTGGAATAATATTCTCCTTTGCTTTAATGTTATACATCCTTGTGCATGTTCTTCAGTAATTGAAAGGGATATCGGGCAAATTTGATCTGTCTAGCTTTGACTTATGCTGTCCTTATCTTGGCCTTTGTGTCATTAAGAAAAAAATTGGTATTGATCTTGGACCATACCACTACATTGTGCTGCAATTTTCTTCCTTGCTAGTGGAATATAAATCGATAAAAGGCAGCTGCTTTA
>NW_007213335.1:0-2051 GCF_000164805.1 Carlito syrichta
AATTTTTCTTCCTTGCTAGTGGAATATAAATCGATAAAAGGCAGCTGCTTTTAGACGAGGGCCAGATATGGTGCTGTCATTTATATATTGTAAATCCAATGATAGCTGATCAAATCAGTGCCTCTCCTGTTCCAAACTTGACATGATTGAAATTGTCAATAAAAAAGATTTTTACAGTAAGAGAAAGGAGAGCTGACAGTGTAAATGTCTGAAAAACCAATGAAGCTCAATATAAAATAAAACAATGAGCTAGGATATCATTTTATAATTTCCAGTGGGGGGAAAATATAGTGAATTATGGCTGAAATTAGGGATGATCATAGGAGGAGGGAAGCAGACATGAAAACCCAGCTAACTTGCATTGTAGTTTTTGAGAAATCTGAAATGCAAATTTGTGGATGCAAATTTTAGGAATTATGCATCATAGTCACAGAGTTGTTTATTTACAGAAATGGTTCAAATACTCTCCATCTCCTTCCTTCTCCGTGCACATATTTTCTTGTGATAATATCCAGTTGTTGGGGAAAATATAAGCATATCCTTCCCCAGGAGTCCTGCTGACTTGTAATAAGTGACTCAGAAATAGATCTCATAGAACTTCTTATCCCTACATTCTTAAAGTCAACCAGTAGAGCTCTCGTTTCATTTACTAGATTCCATAAGTAGTTCGATTTGGTTTTTTGAAAGGAAAAACTATAAATAAGAAACTGCAGAACTTTCTATGAGAGATACATCTCCTTTGGTATGTAGCTCACTAAACTTAGCTTAGGAAACTAAAAAAGGAGTACCCCTTGCAATTTGAAGCAATCCTGCCAGTTTTTCAAGAGACCTGATTTGTCTGTTTGCAAATATAAGAGCATGGCACTTATTTGTATGTTGAAAAGCATATGAAGTCCCATAGGGAGAACCAGGCTGTGAACTGATAAGGGAATGCTGTTTCATTTGAAAGCTGACAGAGCCTTGTTTGCATGAAGTTCTTGCCTCAATAGTTGTTCTAAATTCACGGGACCTGATTAGAGGGAAATTAGCTTCTGAGAGATGCATGACTTCTAAGTCTTCTGCTTGGAAACATATTTTTGGAGACATCTCTAAATTCAAGTTAAAGTCAACATTATTCCCCTCCTCCTTGTGAAGGTATTACATCACTAGCCATCTTCTCTCTTTTTCTGTGAAATGCTTTTCTCCCAGGAAGCTTCTCTAATATTGCTCTTTTTTTGAAACTTTTCAAAACCACTTTGGTAGCTTGCTCTTTGTTTCATTCAACCAACTCCTTTAGTCATTCGTCCTGACAGTGGAGTTTTTGTAGGGTTCAATCAGTTGCTCTCAAATTATTTTCATGGCAATTATTTACTAAGAGCTTTTTGCAAGTCAAAGACTGTGCTGTTCAAATTGCATGTACTATTTCATTTAATCCTCACAAAATCTTTATAAAAATCAACCAACTGAACCTGTGGAGAAAAAAAAAGGGGGCCAATAATATTCTAGATTCTTGATTAACATCCAATTTTACTGGACAGAGAAAAGAGTAGGAGTCAATAAAAGAAATGGATAAATAGTGATTGGAAAGGATGGAAAGGAGCCAGTTAGAGCAGAATCCTAGAAGCCAAGGGAAGTTCATGTGACACTCACTATGAATACAAATCTTCAATCTGTATATTCTACCTTCAATTTATTGCTCATGCTCTATACTAAAGGCTTTGTAAGTGGATTTGGGGGAGTCACTGATCCTCTGAAATGTGATACAAAATTTCATGTAGATACATGTATACATGTTCTGAGAAATGAGTTCACAGACTTAATTAAGGACCCATTAATAAAACAAAGGTATATCTTTAGGCTCATACCTTCCATTTTCTATTGGACAATTTCCATTGTACCTTCAAAGTCAACATGTCTAAAACTTAATTTAGCATCTCCCTGCCTCCCTGCAAACAGGTTACTCTTCTCACCGCCCCCCCCCACTTTTGCTAATACCATTACTCCTCTCCAAGCCAGTCTTTGCTTTCCACCACACACCTAGTACATGAGTACATGACCATTGTCTCTACAAT
>NW_007213336.1:0-2032 GCF_000164805.1 Carlito syrichta
AATAAAACAATGAGCTAGGATATCATTTTATAATTTCCAGTGGGGGGAAAATATAGTGAATTATGGCTGAAATTAGGGATGATCATAGGAGGAGGGAAGCAGACATGAAAACCCAGCTAACTTGCATTGTAGTTTTTGAGAAATCTGAAATGCAAATTTGTGGATGCAAATTTTAGGAATTATGCATCATAGTCACAGAGTTGTTTATTTACAGAAATGGTTCAAATACTCTCCATCTCCTTCCTTCTCCGTGCACATATTTTCTTGTGATAATATCCAGTTGTTGGGGAAAATATAAGCATATCCTTCCCCAGGAGTCCTGCTGACTTGTAATAAGTGACTCAGAAATAGATCTCATAGAACTTCTTATCCCTACATTCTTAAAGTCAACCAGTAGAGCTCTCGTTTCATTTACTAGATTCCATAAGTAGTTCGATTTGGTTTTTTGAAAGGAAAAACTATAAATAAGAAACTGCAGAACTTTCTATGAGAGATACATCTCCTTTGGTATGTAGCTCACTAAACTTAGCTTAGGAAACTAAAAAAGGAGTACCCCTTGCAATTTGAAGCAATCCTGCCAGTTTTTCAAGAGACCTGATTTGTCTGTTTGCAAATATAAGAGCATGGCACTTATTTGTATGTTGAAAAGCATATGAAGTCCCATAGGGAGAACCAGGCTGTGAACTGATAAGGGAATGCTGTTTCATTTGAAAGCTGACAGAGCCTTGTTTGCATGAAGTTCTTGCCTCAATAGTTGTTCTAAATTCACGGGACCTGATTAGAGGGAAATTAGCTTCTGAGAGATGCATGACTTCTAAGTCTTCTGCTTGGAAACATATTTTTGGAGACATCTCTAAATTCAAGTTAAAGTCAACATTATTCCCCTCCTCCTTGTGAAGGTATTACATCACTAGCCATCTTCTCTCTTTTTCTGTGAAATGCTTTTCTCCCAGGAAGCTTCTCTAATATTGCTCTTTTTTTGAAACTTTTCAAAACCACTTTGGTAGCTTGCTCTTTGTTTCATTCAACCAACTCCTTTAGTCATTCGTCCTGACAGTGGAGTTTTTGTAGGGTTCAATCAGTTGCTCTCAAATTATTTTCATGGCAATTATTTACTAAGAGCTTTTTGCAAGTCAAAGACTGTGCTGTTCAAATTGCATGTACTATTTCATTTAATCCTCACAAAATCTTTATAAAAATCAACCAACTGAACCTGTGGAGAAAAAAAAAGGGGGCCAATAATATTCTAGATTCTTGATTAACATCCAATTTTACTGGACAGAGAAAAGAGTAGGAGTCAATAAAAGAAATGGATAAATAGTGATTGGAAAGGATGGAAAGGAGCCAGTTAGAGCAGAATCCTAGAAGCCAAGGGAAGTTCATGTGACACTCACTATGAATACAAATCTTCAATCTGTATATTCTACCTTCAATTTATTGCTCATGCTCTATACTAAAGGCTTTGTAAGTGGATTTGGGGGAGTCACTGATCCTCTGAAATGTGATACAAAATTTCATGTAGATACATGTATACATGTTCTGAGAAATGAGTTCACAGACTTAATTAAGGACCCATTAATAAAACAAAGGTATATCTTTAGGCTCATACCTTCCATTTTCTATTGGACAATTTCCATTGTACCTTCAAAGTCAACATGTCTAAAACTTAATTTAGCATCTCCCTGCCTCCCTGCAAACAGGTTACTCTTCTCACCGCCCCCCCCCACTTTTGCTAATACCATTACTCCTCTCCAAGCCAGTCTTTGCTTTCCACCACACACCTAGTACATGAGTACATGACCATTGTCTCTACAATTTATCCCTCCTCTTTTCTTACATTTAGCATCTTCCCTTGGGATTTTCCCTCCTAGTGTCTGGATTTGTGAGGTTGTTCTTTTTTTTTTAGATTAGAAAATATAATTTATTTAAAAGTAAATTAGAGAGAGAGAGAAAGATTCACCTCCCCAAGGTGGCGGAAGGGGCCAAAGCCAGGAAGCACAGCTTAAAGAGCACATGGCCACACCAGAGTCTA
>NW_007213337.1:0-933 GCF_000164805.1 Carlito syrichta
CAGGAGCGGCCACTGCACTCCAGTCTGGGTGACAGTGAAACTCCAACTCAAAAAAAAAAACAAACGTGGAAAATACAAACATAGGAAATGGAAAAATAGACTCAATTGGTAAAAACAATAAAACTTATTGTGATTCCAATTTTTTTCTATTTATATAATTCACATTATTGTGATTATGAATTATATATAAATATTTGTTCTGCTTTTGTCACTTAAAATTGTAAAACAAGCATTTTCTATCTTATTTGCATGTCATTTCTATCTTATTTGCATGTCATTTCTATCCTAATATGTTATAATTATATTGTAAGTATGTATACTTATATGTAAATGATTGTAATATAAATTATTATAATTTAGAAAAGTATAAATCCTTATATCATATATTTATACAACAATGTACCTAACCTGTACGGGGCATTTAGTTTAGAAGGTCTATTATAGCCAGGTGCAATGGCTCATGCCTGTAATCCCAGAACTTTGGGAGGCCAAAGCAAGAAAATTGACTGAGCCTAGGAGTTTAAGACCACCCTGGGCAACTTGGCAAGACCTCGTCTCTACAATAAAACAAAAAATTAGCCAGGAGTGGTGGCATATGCCTGTAGTTCCAGCTACTTTGAAGGCTGAGGAAGAAGGATTGCCAGAGTCCAACAGGTCACAGCTGTGGTAACCATGAGTATGCCACTGCACTCCAGCGTGGGTAAAAGAGTAAGACTCATTTAAAAAACAACAAAAACCTATTATAATATACTAAAGAATGGAATAACTGAACCAAAGATATAGAGGTTTTAAGGACCTAAGACTGTTAAGGGGCTGGATCTTCACTTAGGCAGGTCTTCTTAAACTGGTACCTATTCCTGGGTTTGATCCTCAAACTTGGCTTGCTCACAATTCAATTCTTTCAGTAGCAGGAATGACTGGTACTTAGGAAGT
>NW_007213338.1:0-672 GCF_000164805.1 Carlito syrichta
CTGCCTTTCACAGAAGGAGGGCTCCTCCAGGGAAACAAGCAGCTTAAAGTACTGTTACATAAAGCATCGAAGGCCGTCCTCTGAACTTACATTTCCTGCACCTTGGAAATGTTCACATATATTAGGTGTAAATCACTCTGCTTCAGATAATATTCTAGGCAGCCGATCTACAACTTGGTCATATTATTTTTAAACAGAAGTTAAAAGGACCTCACTTATTTTTAGCTGAGAAAGAGGTCTCCTTCTGGGAGATTCTGGTGGGTGTGAACACTTGCTTTGTATCTGAGGCTAGCGTGATTACGTGGATTTGTGTCCCTGTGTAGAACAGAATTGCTTGCTTCTTCAGCGCCCTCCATCCATTCAGTCGGCTGAGATTTGTCGGTCACCTCATTGCATTTGCTTGGGGTTTACAAGCAGGTGGGATCAGCTCCATTAACCCCAGGCAGTCGACAATATTGTATTTCCACTAGCTTGGAGGAGTAATTAAGCCGATTGGTTGAACTAATTACAAGAGGTAAGTTTGTTGTTGTTTTTTCAGAAACTAAATTAAAAATGCAGCAGCTGATGACATAACAACTGTACCATTGTTTTTGTTTAATTTCTGTCACTAACACATACAAAAACAAACATGAGTGTGGTATCCACTCACACACAGAACCCGTCTTTGAAACA
>NW_007213339.1:0-3506 GCF_000164805.1 Carlito syrichta
TTTGTATCTGAGGCTAGCGTGATTACGTGGATTTGTGTCCCTGTGTAGAACAGAATTGCTTGCTTCTTCAGCGCCCTCCATCCATTCAGTCGGCTGAGATTTGTCGGTCACCTCATTGCATTTGCTTGGGGTTTACAAGCAGGTGGGATCAGCTCCATTAACCCCAGGCAGTCGACAATATTGTATTTCCACTAGCTTGGAGGAGTAATTAAGCCGATTGGTTGAACTAATTACAAGAGGTAAGTTTGTTGTTGTTTTTTCAGAAACTAAATTAAAAATGCAGCAGCTGATGACATAACAACTGTACCATTGTTTTTGTTTAATTTCTGTCACTAAACACATACAAAAACAAACATGAGTGTGGTATCCACTCACACACAGAACCCGTCTTTGAAACAGCAGTCTGTCCACACTGGACTATGTGCTGGTATGAGGGGAACCTTCCTTGATTTCCATTAGAATCTGCAAAGACCCAGAGGATTTGAGTAACATACTAGCATTTGCACAGGACATAACATTATATACTCAACATTTGAAAGGACTCTGTTTCTGAATATATCTCTATTTTTGCTTACCGGGTTAGCGCTAGAGATTAAATAACTAAATTCAACCCACCTAACTTTCTTCCTCTTTAATTTAATTTTGATCAGTTCTGTGGAATTCGAGTGAGAAGAAACAATCCTCCTTTCCATACGGAGGTAGTCCGGGAAATAATCAGAATTTGAAATCCCACAGTGATCTCAACCACCATTTTTCAGTCTCTCCTTTTTGGCCCATCACTTGCTCTTTGCATCAGCCGTGGAGAGCAGAAGAAGGAAAAGGCCTGACTTTTGTCCTTTGGCCAGTAGAGGCTATTGTGAGAAAACCAACATGGTGTGAGGCAAGAGGAGCCAGTCCGAATGGAGGCTGCCCTTTGTCCTGAGCCCTTGTAGATAAAGAGCAATGGCCTCTGATTATGTGACCCAAGCAGCTGGTGCTGTGGATCTCCTAACCATATGGTCATTCTACATGCCTGAGGACATCATGAAATAGCAACACCATCTTAGAGCATTGTTCTATTCATTATAAGTCTGGATTGACAACAGTATAAGATATGTCCATAATAATCTGAGGCATGCGTTCTGTGGATATGTTTATTTCTAAAATTTCTCCATGTCTGTCTTTCTTCCTCCTTGTATCCCACTTCTGTGTTTCAAGCTTTCCTGTCTCAGTCTTCCTGCTTTTTTATCTACTTCCTTTGTCTCTTGTCCTTTCCTCTTTCCTGAGCACCCTGACTTGTCTGATTTCTCCTCACAATAATCTGGAACAGTCCCAAGAACCCACAGAATTTTGCAGTCCCTCAGGCCCCTCAGCCCTTAGCATCCCTACCACAGGAATTTACCTTCTTGGCCCACCAGCTCGACTTGTCTTGGGAAGGCACCATTTGAGAATTTCATTTCAAAAATACTCTGAAAAACAACCTCTCAGTAGCCCGCCAATAAAACTTATCCAGATGAGAAGGTGTCGTTTTACACAAGCCCACCGAGCACTTATGGGCCCTTCTAAATGCTACATTTCCTGCCAACAGGCCTGTTTCCTTCTCTGAGCTAAAGTCAGGCTCTGTTAATTTACTCTTGTGTTCTTTTCTGACGCTGCCTTCCAATCAAGGAAATTCAGGTAGTTATAGAATCAGACTCCGATCCTACACATTGGACTGTGTGGCACAAATCATTAGTCATAAAGAATTTGGATTTTATTCTTCTTGTGTTTTTTTTTTTTAATCCCTCTTTCATGGATAACTGTGAATGTAGCAAAATGACACACAAAAAAATAGATTGCCCACTCTTTGGGGTTTGTTTCTTGTAGTGGTTAGTTTTGCAGCCATGCTTTTTTGATGACTTTGCCACAGCAATTAATGAATCTGAATGTCTCGACTATCTTGTCCATAGGTGAATGTCCTATACTCCATAATTCCCAGCCAGTAAGCCAGCTTCCTTCCTTGAGGCCTGAACATCATCACTACCCAACAATCGATGAGCCTCTTCCACCAAGTAAGCTTTAGTTTTTAAAATCTATGTCTTACCTCTTCCTATCAAGTCTAAACAGGTCAGTATGAATATGTATGTAAACATCGAAACTCTTCCCCAACTCCATACCTTACACTGTTATCAAAAGTCAATATGGCACCTACTATAAAAACTGGTGTTGCTTATTTATTTATTTATTTTGGACTAGTGGTTTCAGCCTGTGATCTTGTAGAGATAACCCAGTGTTTTCAGTGTCCCTCAACTTCTGAAATAGAGAGCATTTCTTTACAAGACTTGTCTAGTCCTTGCAAACTGTTCATGACCCTTAAGTCTCAAATTTTACTATTTTATGTTTAAAATTTGCAGTTCAAGATAGAAAAATCCTGTTGTCTATTGGATCTGTTATGTCACAAACATCTCCACATAATAAAACAGCTTCAACCTATCAAGGCACATGAACTTGCACTTTCCTTACTATAACTTGCATCCTAGGTAACAGCTCCAAATTACTTCTGCAGTTCTTAGGGTTGACAGGCAAAATATCATCTTTAGGATAGAATTCAATATCATTTTCTCCTGGTAACTGTAGTGTGTAATTAATGATCATCTAACTAGTCATCTGAATTTGGGAAATTCATTTACTCTCT
This sequence comes from Carlito syrichta, assembly GCF_000164805.1. NCBI lineage: Eukaryota > Metazoa > Chordata > Mammalia > Primates > Tarsiidae > Carlito > Carlito syrichta. The sequence goes on from NW_007213339.1 coordinate 2,654, forward strand.
CAGAGACTTAGTTTTATCGTTTGTAAAATAAAATTGTAATGTCTTCATCTGCTAAATGTAAGGTTTAAAGAAGGTAGTCTTTAGATATCATTCTAGCTTTAACCTTATAATACTCCAATTAATAAATGTATAAGAAGGAACTAACACCCAGGCATTATATACTCACCTTGCATCATGTATGTTCATGAATTCTACAACATCTCTGTTTTGGTTTCAGGTAAATATAATCTTTAAGATCTGATAGATTTTACAAACACAAGATCTTTTCAGGATGTAAGGAAACAGAGTTTCTTTACATTCTTTTCCCTGTGCTTACATGAAGCCGTTACAGTTTTCAAAAGGAGAAGTGCTTATTTTTTAATTCATCTGTTCTTGCTAATGTGATGTATTTTGCACGAATACCATTCTTCTCCCTTTTAAATTATAAGTATCAGTGAGAAAACAAGGAACATCTTTAACATATGAATTTAAAGGAACACAGTATTTGTTTTTCAGGGGCCAAGTCAAACATCATGTTTTTTAACTTTTGATGCTTGATTTTTTTTATTATTTATACACTGATTTATGTACATTCCACATTTGAATAGCAAACTTTCAGCATCACTATAAATACCTCCTACTTAGTACTTACCTGAAAAATATAACATGTTGTCTCTAGGAAAAAGTTACTTTCCTGACAGCAAATAAACTTTCAATGCATGTATGCCTAAGTTGACCTCCACTCCATTAAGTAGTAATAAATAATTTAAATGCAGATATTATAAATAATTGAATGTAAATTTATTTTAAAATAATGAACCTATATACAAATCAGTTTCAAAATAATGACTTTATGTAAGTTTCTTTTAAAAAT
>NW_007213340.1:0-799 GCF_000164805.1 Carlito syrichta
AATGCCTGAGGTGTTTATTAAAAATTCACAGATCTATTGAGTTGGGATCTTTAAAAGTGGATCTCAGATTTCTGCAGTTTCCTAATCTAACTTCCCGGACAATTCTTATGTACCCTACAGTATGACTAAACTACCCTCAGCCTATCTCAACTTCTGTCTGACTATTCTTTAGTTTTATCTTCACATAATTGATTGGGAAAGAATTAACCTGCTCCCTAATTTTTAGAAGAAAAAGTAAAACTCACGGACTATAAGAGATTTACTTCAGGTCATACCTGCTTTTCACACACAATTTTCCTGCTTGCTGGTTAATTTTTTTGAAAACCATCTTACCCCAGACAAGGTCTCCAAGAAAGAGAAAATTCACTAGACAGCCTTACCAGCTCATTCTACCACTTGCTTTTGGGAATAAGAGAGCCCAAATTCATAGCCCCAGAATGGTTAGTTACCCAAGGAGCGACGGGAGCTACTGTTACTCCTGGCTCTAGATTCTTTCTGGGTTTATTCCCAGGTATTGGGCTTGAAAATATATTCTGATTTCTTCCCCAAACTACCCCTACTTCTCCAAGCAAGATGAAAATACTCGTATTTGTTTATTTTCTTTCCTAATAAAGGAAACCCAAATGGAACCCAGATGATGACGGAACTAATTTAACTTTAGGTTCACAGAAAAGGCCATTAAAACTGAGTAAGGTTGATACTAAGTCTCTACTACTCACTGAAGTCTATTTTCTGATCATCAAAAAGAAAAAACAAAAGACAAAGAAAAACAAAAACCTCCATTCAAAGGAAAACCCAT
>NW_007213341.1:0-11374 GCF_000164805.1 Carlito syrichta
CAGGCAATCCACTCACCTCAGCCTCCCAAAGGCGCGGGATTACAGGCTGAGCCACCGAGCCCGGCTTTACAATTTTACTACTAATGTTCTAATCTCTTTAATCCTTGTTCCCAGAGATTGGATTCTAAATCTTTATACAAAATTCTCAATATAATATAGTGAGGAGCTTTGTTCATAAAATAATGCTATCCTGGAAGTTGTCATCAAATTACTTAAACAATCTAGAAGAGAAAAAGAAAGGAAAATGATAAAAAGAGGAGGGAGAAAATTGTGAACAAAAGAATCTGAAATGCAAAAATAAAGAAACAAAATCTGGTAAGAGTGGGAAGGATGGAAAATAATAGAAAGGAAAAGTATAGTAACATGCAAAACAAATAAAACACTTTTTATGAGAAAAAGAATCAGGAAAAAAGAGGTGATGTGATATAAAAAGGAAACAAGTACTGGCGACTGAGTAAATAATGAAGGGAAATATTTAAGAGAAAAATCACAGCAGTGGATTATTGAGTAAGCTAGAGAGGAAGGAGAGCAAAGAGTGTATAGGAGGAGTAGAATAGGAGAGACAGAGGTTGGATTTCATGTTCAGTGATGTTATCATAGGACACTACACTAATTCATTCTTACAGCCTTTTATGCCTGAAAATCTGACCGGAAATTGAGGCTTAACTAAGTAATGCTATAGGAAATCAAGGTGCACAAAAGTCTAGCAGGAAGAAATGGCTCTGTTTAACTTTGGTGCTCTGTAGCGGTTAAACAAATTATCCTAGCTGTGTTCTTTTCCCCTTCATATGCTCTCTATTGCTGTCATTTGACAGCAACAACCATCTGTCCAGCACTTTAAGGTTTACAAGACACTTTCACATTCCTATCTTATTTGCACATCAAAATTCCCCCAGAAAGTTCTTATTATGTTTTATTACTTTAGCAGGAAAATCTGAGCCCCCAAAATGTTTGATTTGTCTAGCTGCTCAGTGGCAGGACTAAGACACAACATGGGATCTCCTGAATCCAACTCTAAGTCAACTGGTCTCACTCTGGACCACACTGAACTTCCAAAGACTAGGGTTGGGCTGGTGAGAATGGTGATGAGGGGGGCAATGGAGAACCAGTTATTGAAAAGCAACTAATTTGTCACATGTACCTTGGTAATTAAAGAAACCTCTGGCCTTTTTTTCATTGTTGGATGGAATGACTGTTCCAATGAAGAAGTTTGCAATAGCAATGAGAAGAATGACCAGAAGAATCACTTGAGCCTGGAATGGCAAAGTAAAAGGAGACCACATTAGATTTATTTAGCTTTTTACATATTATGAAAGTTATGATTATACATTGGAGAAAGACTCTATCTCATTATTTTAGTTCAGACTTTGCTACCCAGAGTAGGTAATAAATGCATCTCTATAGAATGGCATCTCAATGAGCCTTATTCTTCCTGGATGTAGACACTACATTTTCATTGGAAGCATGTGTTTGGACACTTGAAGGTGACATTTCAAGAACATTCCAAGTAGCAGGTGAGTAACTCCTACAGTAATGTAAATGGAGCTAAAAGTTTTAACACTGATAGATGAGTTTTTTTCCAGGGAGAGCACCTACAGTTTCTTGCTTTTCCCAGTGCTAACTGCAGAAGGAGTTTGAGCACACAGAATGATACGTAGAATACCTGTGATGCCCAGGGCACTTGATATCAGGCTGCCGCTGTGTGCTCAGTACAAGCAATCTGCAAGGTAGACTGGCCAGATGGTCTTCCAATATTTCAAGGCTTTTATGACTTGGTGTTATCATATGGTATTTCCTTTACCTGGGATATACTTCACTCTATTCTTTGCTTACAGTATTTTCTTCTTCTCGTCCTTTAAGTCTGTTATCTCCTCAGAGAGGCCTTTCTTGACCACTTAATCTAAATAATAACACCTATATGTTCACTGAGGACTTACAATAGAACAGGTGTAGTTTTAACTTCACCTGCATATGTTTATTTAGGTAGATAATACCACTAACAAGCTAACAACCCTATGATATAGGTAATATTATTATCACCAGTTTAAAGATAAAGAAACTGAGGCACAGAGAGTTTAAATAATTTACTGAAGGTCACAGAGATATAAACCAGATCTAAATCCAGGTACTCTGACTATAGAACTGGGGCTTTAAATACTAGCTTTGACAACCATTAAATTTCACTGCTCCCCTGGGAGTAAAGTAGTTTACAGTAGACTTCCCCTTGTTTTTGTTTTGTTTCTTTCTCAGTATTCTGTTTATTTTCTTTACAGCACTTTCTATAATTTATCATTTTAAATTTATTCATTCACTTGTTTATTACTCATATATCCACAGACCATATATTGAACTAGGGCAGGGATTGCCTGTTTTGGTCAAAACTGAACACCTAGTGCCAAGCAGAATGTTCATCACATGGTAGGCACTTAATACATTTTTGTTTAATGTGCAAATGCAAAATCTAAAAAACATCATGTAAGAATGTTTTCTACTGCCTTTTATAGATGGGAGTCTTTGAACATCTTTCCATTTCTTACAACCACTTGAGCTCTAGTTACTTCAACTCCAGGCGCGTAGGAACATTTTCAATTGTATCAATCACGGTAGATTCATAAAGGAGGCAAAAGGTATGCTTACCATTATTCAGAAATTTGCTATCTGTTTTATAACTAGTTAAACTCAGTTGTTTTGTGGTCCTGCAGCATATGATGCCCTCAAAGTTGCTGGTGAAGTACTAAGTTTCAGAAGAGAATGAATGCTTTTGCCTCTAGTACCTTCTCCCAATACACTTGTCATTTCTTTTGGGCTTTAACATCCACAGGCAGCTTAAAAGGCAATACCAGAGTTTGTGATTGAGAGACACAGGCTTCCAGAGTGCATCATTGCTGTGATCATAAGGGGCCTGTGCATGAAGATGGCAGCCACCTCGGTGGCTGTGTCGCTGTGATGACAGCACAAAGAAGGACAAAACACAGGATTGTCACGTGACTTGTGAGTTGAATCATGACTGTCTGGATTTTGTGCTTTGTGGTTTTGGTGTTCCACATAGCACTAACCTGATCCTTTCACCATAGTAAATAATAACAGCAATTCTTTCTGAGTTTGGGGTTCCTCCTATTCCTGAAATTTTTTTCAGGACCTGACCAGATGATGTTGATAATATCATTTTTGAGAAATTCACCTTTGCTTCCCATTCCATTCCAGCTACTGAAATTCCTAAAAGAATCACCACCGTGATAGAGCCTATAATCCGGATGTCATTGGTTGGATCCACCATCATTGAGTCGCTCTCCTGGGGGTGTGAAATATTAAATGGTTAGAGATACAGCTTTTTGCAAGTGTGTCTCACTGTAGCTTTTTTTTTTTTTAAGTCAGAGTCTCACTCTGTTGCCCAGGTTGGAATGCAGTGGCATGCTCATGGCCACCGCAGCCTCAACCTGTTGCACTCAGGCGATCCTTCCGCCTCAGCCTTCCAAGTAACTGCAACTACAGGTGCACGCCAACACACCTTGCTAATTTTTAAAAATTTATTTATGGTAGAGACGAGGTCTGGCCAGGTTGCCCAGGCTTGTGTCAAAACCCTGGACTCAGACAATCCTCTAGCTTCCACTTCCCAAAGTGCTGGGATTACAGGTGTGAGCCACTGCTCCTGGTGCTTATTATAGCATTTAACAGTAAAAAGAAATATTGTGTACTAACACCTGGGGCCATTTAGGATAATAGCAAATTGAAACATTCAAAATTTGAGAAGTTAAAGAACCTAGCGTTAATTTTTTTTTCTGTGGAAATAGACCTTTGATAGCTAAGGTTAGGAGTTAGAAGTTTTAGAGATTCTTTCTAGTCATAGTTTTGGAAGCTATTGTAGCACTCAGTAAAAGTGTGTGTACATATACAAGTTTTGTTTTGCTTCAGAAGAATGAGCACTCACTTTTGCATATTAGAGGAAATCTAGAAAAATAAAAATGGTTTTACAATGTGAATGCTGGAAATTAAGTGCTATTCAATTTAAGAACAGACCACAAAAACCTGATAATACAGCTCTTGAAGATAATATAAATTTATAACTTATAAGCTTATTTATTTATCTAATTTTAAAATAGTTGCACTTTTACCAATTGAATTCAGTGAATACCTTCACTAGCATGAAGAAAGGACTAGAAGTTAGTTGGTATACCAGTTAGTTAATGTGCTTGAGCATGCACCACCCTAGACTGGCCACCTACCTAGAAAATGCCTAGTTTTCTGCAGTGAGTTATTTTAATGTTTAAACTTTCTTTCCCTTTGGAGCTCTATAACCATAATCATAGTATTGCTTCTGATAGTAATATCCATTATTTTACACACTATTTCACTTGATCTATACCACACTTCTGTGAAATACATTTAACAGAATTATAACCCATATTATAGATTTGGAAAACAAGGTTCAGATGAATCAAGGAGCTGATGCAATGTCTCTCAGCTGGCAAATGTGAGCGCCTGGACTTCAAGCCAAATCTTCTGATGCCAAGCCCAGGCTCCTTCCACTATATCCAACTTTTTTCCTTTCATCTGGCTATACTAATAGCCCCTAGTGCCCTGGAAAAGCAAACTAATGGAATTATCTTGCTTGGCTAAAGAAAAGAAAAGCTTTTAATTACCTTAAGAAGATCTACCACAGTCTCAGCAAATCCCACCACATACATAGCAACAGCCACTGCATTGGCAAAAGCAAAGATCAAGCCTATTGACCCACCGAACTCGGGGCCTAAACTTCTGGAAATGAGGTAGTAGGCCCCACCTGAAACAAGAAATGAACACACTTTACATGGAGGAACTGCTTGTTTATAAGACCAGATAATTTTGAACATCTGAGAGCATTTGAAATGTGAATTAATCTAATAAAAATATGATAACATTCTAATAATTTTAGGAATTTTGTATCACCCTAATGAAAAATAGCCCTTCTTGGTACTCTGTACATCATCTATAATAGCAGTATCCTAACCATAAAATCCAATTGATTAAAACCTAAATGTAAAAGATAAGCTACAAATGAAAACACAGCAAACTTTACACAAAAATTATTTGTATTTAAGCAATATTGAAATGTTCAATGAATAATGCAACTGAAGTAAAATTTTCTATCAAAAAGTTTTCAGGAGTAGGAAAGCCTGGATAGAAAATGAAGTGGGTGAAGTTTATCTTCTAACTTCCTTTCTGTTGCATATACAATTTTATATATTTATATTTCATACCTTTTACATAGATACACTTTCCTGGTACATATTCACTGCATAAAATATGTGTCTAGTGCTAGGTACTATCCATTCCATAAGTGAGGCTTGGTTTTCTATGGTTTTAGTTCAAGAAGGCATGATTATTACCAAGTAGTCATATATGCATAGGGGTAGCAAGTGGAAGAAAAGTAGGGAGGGCCTTGGAACAATTCCTTCTCTCTTGGACATTGAAAAAATAGTTCTAGACAAGGCTGTGTACATCTGTGCATATGAAAGACTGAACTAGATTGGCCAATGGCCTAGGAAGTCCCTAGAGCAGGTTACTGAAAGTAGATAGGACTAGATGTTAAGAGGCCTGATTATCACAGACCACAGTAAATTAGTGACTCCTAATACTGAGGTGGTTTTGGAGGCAGAGGGATTTGGCATGAGAATGACATTAAATGAGACACCTAAAAACAAAACAAAATGACTTTTTGCTGATTAAAATTTTTCTTTCACTATAGAAACTCTTTTAGCTTCATGAATCACTGAGGTGGTTTTGGAGGCAGAGGGATTTGGCATGAGAATGACATTAAATGAGACATCTAAAAACAAAACAAAATGACTTTTTGCTGATTAAAATTTTTCTTTCACTATAGAAACTCTTTTAGCTTCATGAATCAAAGTCCTCTCTAAAAGTGCAACATATTCTCTAGGTGGAGCAAATCCCCATTATTTCCTTTACACAGATTACATTCAACAGCTTTGCTAGCCAGGGACCTAGGTAGGGTTGATCAAAATGAGGGACAGGCAGGGTTGGTCAAAATGAGAGACAGGCGTGAAAGTGTGTTATGTGTCAGATAGTGTTTTAGAAGGCCCTGAGTGGGGAGATCTGATGAGGGACCTAAGTAGAGAACCAGAGAAAGCAAAAGGGAAGGGTAGGGGGACGAAGGGAAATGAGAAGAGCAATAAACTTCATCCCATTTATTTTCTGCATAGGCCTACATGCTCCTAGATGATTTGAAAGTAATTCCTTATTTTTTTCTTTCCTTTTGATGATATTCCCTTGCCTATTGGCCACTGGGAACATAATGTTTGGGCTGAATCCTGAGTCCCAGGTGCAGGAGTGGTTTACTGAGTAGGAATCGTCAGCATTATGGACTGGGGCACTGCAGAAGACCCATGCTGAGGATACTTGGGAGAGAGCCAGAGAGGTTCATCCAATGTACAAAGGAACCATATATTTTACTGTAATAGTCCATGACTTCTTACTAGACACATAGTTACTCTCCACTTTATAAACATGTTTCATCACAAGAAATAGGTGAAATAAATATTTCCTGGAGATATTCTAACTTTATAGAAATATTTTTGAGAAAAAAATTTGCCTTGATCTTTAAATTTTGGGTTACTTTGTTTCATTTTTTAAAAGATGTTGGAGACTAATTAGCAAATTCAAATTTCACTTCCGATATTAAATCAGCTTCAGAAATGATTAGTCACCAAACCTGTAGTCATAAGTAAATTAATGGACTTACCTCCTCTTACTACTCCATTTGTACAAATAGCAGACATAGAAATACCTGTGAGTGTCGTCACTACCACACTCAGGCCAATGATGATGACTCCAAGACCTGCAAAATCCCCCAAGAAAAGTGTTTGGCTCCAGTACTGAAAGAGGTCACCAGTACTTCAGAAGTCAGTGGTCTGAATCTTGCCACAGAAGGATCAATCTTCCTATGAAGACCTGAAATGTTCTAAAAGATCTCTTTCCACAAGGGCGTAGGAAATACCTGAAATGTACTAAACTTTAAAACTGAAGCCATATGCAGGAGTTGTTTTCCAAGAAACATCAGCAAGAGATATGCAGACTGGCCTGAAAAATAAAATGTTTAACCAAGAAATGTGCACTTCTGTAAGGCATGACCTGCAATGTGCCAGAGAGAACCGTTAGAAAAGAAATCAATGTAGACCTGGACTATACTCACCGCACCTTACATTTTCTTCTTCATCTGGCTCCTCCAAAAGGCTAGCCAGTCTTTAAGAATATTTGGCTACTTCCTTGATCCCATCACAAAAGTATATAAAAATGTTTGCCTACCCGTAGCAAATGATGAGGGCATTAGATATCTTAAAGATTTTACCTCCACGGACAAACCCGTTAGTTGCTATTGCAGAAGTTGACAACCCAGTAATAGAAGTTACCATGGTGGAAAGAAGAATTATGAGAACTCCAAGACCTGTTAGCAATGAAAGATAAAAGATAATACATTTTACTTTTTTTCCTTGGATTCCCTATCGCTGCAAACTATACTGCCTTTAAGTTTTCGGGTCCATGCCTCAGATCCCAATGGAGTTTCTTTGTGCTAAGGAGAAACTGGTATGCTTGGCATAAAGATGAAGTCAGAGAACGGCTCATTTTGATGAAGGATGGTTTCCAAAAGTAAACACAATCTAAAATGTAGCCTTGAAAAGGAAAAGTTGACTTAATGCTGATGTCCTGGGAGAGGATATACCTTGGCTGTGAAAAGAGAAAACATGACATTTAACCTTCTTTCTTGCTTGAAAGGAACCTGAATGAGAAAGTTGGGGGTTTGACAAAGGTTAACCTTTCCCATTTTTCTTGCATCCTTTTGCCTGGGGGAGGAAGAGTAAAAATAAACCAACTTGCATTACCTTTGAAAACACTCCAGAAAGGTCAGTGGTGAACTAATAGAGCCTGTGTTGCCTTTACCTTACAAATGATCGTACAGGTCACAAGTTTAATTACCTCCTCTGACATATCCATTTGTGACAATAGCAGAGGTGGATAAACCAGTGATACCAGTCACTGTCACGGCTAAGCCGATGATAATCACACCAAGACCTCAGTTGAGAGAGGAAAAATAAAGGCATTAAATGGTGGAACAATCCATTTGATTATTTACATAAAAGCAAGTAAGTTTAGGGTAATCACCAAAGTACCACATTTGAGTTTAACAAGTTGGCCAGAAAATCACCAGAGAATAAACGCTGAGCTTTGAATTTTTCTGCCTGTGGTAGCTCAAGTTCCAAGAACATCAAGGGCTAAAATGGGCAGTGCTAAGCTGTATACAACAGCACAGCTATGACTGATCATGACTTGATTTGAACCCCATTTAAAAAAATTTGAGACGAGGTCTCAGTATGTTGCCCAGGTTGTCCTTGAAGTCCTGGGCTCAAGTAATCCTCCCATTTCAGCCTCTTGAGTAGCTGGAACTACAGGCACACACCACCACACCTGGCAGAGCCCTATTTTTGATAAAGTTTTAAGCACCTATAAACATAATGACTTGTCTACAATTCCAAGCTGTCACTATAACTAGAGATTAAATGTTCAGCTTTCCAGGTAACTGTCATTTTATGGACATTTGGTCATGTAGAGCTGGAAAATTAAATACAGTATAGCAAATTATTCATCTGATAGATGGATAAAGTAGAAAGAATCGAATTAAACTACATTACTTTATTGGTTTTGTAACCTCTGGCATATTACTTATTTTCTAAATCAGTAATGGCAATGAAATTAAAAAGAATGCATGTGTAAGGTAGCTACTGTAGTGCATAGCACACAGTACAATCAGTGTTACTGCTTTATGAGCATATCCTCAATAGTCATAATAGCTATTTTTGTTTAAAAGCCTACTATAAATCCAGTTATGTGACAGACAGTGTGAAAGATGTAAGGAACACACAAAATGGAATTTAAAAAGTTACCTTCAAGAGTCTTATGGTTCAGAAGGTCAATGATTATAAGAAAAGGGAGAAAGTGATAGAGGCCAGAATTCAAGGAAGGCATGACTGCTTTCAGCATCAAGAAACACACAGCCAGGAGGATACTGAAGGGTTGCAGAATATTCCAGGAGATACCACTTGGGCAAAAGGATTATTTTGAGCTGAAGGTGATTGAAAAGAAGAAGATACATAAAAAGCTCTTGATCTCCTAAAAGCAGGACATAAATTTATAAATGTATCTCACCCTCTCTACCAGGAAGAACAGAAACTAATCACCAGAGACAACTTTAGACCCTTATCAGCCTGAAAAAGGCAACATAGGAATCTACACAAGTCTTACTGACTAGCCCTTATCATTTCTTAGTTTTCCAATTGATTTACCTTCCCACAACTTGCCACCCTGAGAGTGAAAAGTCATTTTCCATTGTCTTGTCACCTCTCTACAATTTTATTTTTTGTTAAGATGATATATAAGCCCATGTTCTAAACACACCTTTGAGTCACTCATCACTGAGTGTTTCCATGTTTATGCATCATGCTCATGTTAAGAAATTTTTTCTTGTTTTTCTCTTGTTGATCTGATTTTGCCAGTCTAAATTATAATGAACCTAAGGTGAGTAGAGGGTCAGAGTGTTTTCTCCCCTTTAATATGCTCTCCAAGGAAGGCTGACACAGAATTCAGGGGAAGGTTATGGGGTCCCAGCCAGTAAACTCACCCTGGCTCCACCCAGAATGCTCTGGTCTGGACTGTTTGGTATACTCCGCTACATAGAGTGAATATTTCATAGTTGTTGTTGGCAGGCTCTCTTGTCCCAGGGATGGTTAGAAGGGTAGTTGGCCAAGAGAGGATGCGATTTCTCTGGACATATTCCAAGAGAAGGGGAAGGGAAGGGAGGTTAAGGGCAACAATGCAAATCAGGTTCTAGAGTCTGGCTTCTTTGATGTTCCTGGCCATACACACCTCCAGCAGGAGTCTCTAGGCTACTTTCCAGGTTAAAGAGCAGTGGGAAGAAGCTAACTGTGGGCACAAGCTACAAACTGGGTGATATTGCTTTGGCACCTATAGACTCTCAAAAGCTAGTGACTGTAAGAAATAGTGTTGCACTAAATCTTTGTCAATTACAGGGATGCTGCGGTGAACATCACCTTTGTATCTCTATGTGGCTTCAGGTCCTTGTGCCAGTAAAGGTGACTTATTTGCACTTGTTTTGCTCTTGATGTTGTTTTCAGTAAGTTTGATATCAAATATTTACAATATTACAGAACCATATATTTGCATTTCATGACATTAAGCCTACTCTGGCTTTATTATTTTCCCACTGTTATATTCCCTTTACCTCTTTACTTTCTCAACAATTTTTTATTAATCCTTTCATATTGTAAATATCTCTGTAAACCACTGAAATATTGGGACCAAGTTTTAACAGCGAGAGATGGGCTTCTCACTCATAATCAAACAAAATCCTAGGGTAGGGTAGATGCCAGCTTGGAGAACATTTAGTTCATTGTTTTCTGAAAGTATAGTCCTTGAACTACTTGCTTTAGGAAATGCCTGAGGTGTTTATTAAAAATTCCCAGATCTATTGAGTTGGGATCTTTAAAAGTGGATCTCAGATTTCTGCAGTTTCCTAATCTAACTTCCCGGACAATTCTTATGTACCCTACAGTATGACTAAACTACCCTCAGCCTATCTCAACTTCTGTCTGACTATTCTTTAGTTTTATCTTCACATAATTGATTGGGAAAGAATTAACCTGCTCCCTAATTTTTAGAAGAAAAAGTAAAACTCACGGACTATAAGAGATTTACTTCAGGTCATACCTGCTTTTCACACACAATTTTCCTGCTTGCTGGTTAATTTTTTTGAAAACCATCTTACCCCAGACAAGGTCTCCAAGAAAGAGAAAATTCACTAGACAGCCTTACCAGCTCATTCTACCACTTGCTTTTGGGAATAAGAGAGCCCAAATTCATAGCCCCAGAATGGTTAGTTACCCAAGGAGCGACGGGAGCTACTGTTACTCCTGGCTCTAGATTCTTTCTGGGTTTATTCCCAGGTATTGGGCTTGAAAATATATTCTGATTTCTTCCCCAAACTACCCCTACTTCTCCAAGCAAGATGAAAATACTCGTATTTGTTTATTTTCTTTCCTAATAAAGGAAACCCAAATGGAACCCAGATGATGACGGAACTAATTTAACTTTAGGTTCACAGAAAAGGCCATTAAAACTGAGTAAGGTTGATACTAAGTCTCTACTACTCACTGAAGTCTCTTTTCTGATCATCAAAAAGAAAAAACAAAAGACAAAGAAAAACAAAACCTCCATTCAAGGAAAACCCATTGAATACTCATTAGGTAGAATTCTACTCTCTTCTATATATAATTTTATTACTTAAATAAAAATATCCTTATTAAAA
>NW_007213342.1:0-12793 GCF_000164805.1 Carlito syrichta
CAGGCAATCCACTCACCTCAGCCTCCCAAAGGCGCGGGATTACAGGCTGAGCCACCGAGCCCGGCTTTACAATTTTACTACTAATGTTCTAATCTCTTTAATCCTTGTTCCCAGAGATTGGATTCTAAATCTTTATACAAAATTCTCAATATAATATAGTGAGGAGCTTTGTTCATAAAATAATGCTATCCTGGAAGTTGTCATCAAATTACTTAAACAATCTAGAAGAGAAAAAGAAAGGAAAATGATAAAAAGAGGAGGGAGAAAATTGTGAACAAAAGAATCTGAAATGCAAAAATAAAGAAACAAAATCTGGTAAGAGTGGGAAGGATGGAAAATAATAGAAAGGAAAAGTATAGTAACATGCAAAACAAATAAAACACTTTTTATGAGAAAAAGAATCAGGAAAAAAGAGGTGATGTGATATAAAAAGGAAACAAGTACTGGCGACTGAGTAAATAATGAAGGGAAATATTTAAGAGAAAAATCACAGCAGTGGATTATTGAGTAAGCTAGAGAGGAAGGAGAGCAAAGAGTGTATAGGAGGAGTAGAATAGGAGAGACAGAGGTTGGATTTCATGTTCAGTGATGTTATCATAGGACACTACACTAATTCATTCTTACAGCCTTTTATGCCTGAAAATCTGACCGGAAATTGAGGCTTAACTAAGTAATGCTATAGGAAATCAAGGTGCACAAAAGTCTAGCAGGAAGAAATGGCTCTGTTTAACTTTGGTGCTCTGTAGCGGTTAAACAAATTATCCTAGCTGTGTTCTTTTCCCCTTCATATGCTCTCTATTGCTGTCATTTGACAGCAACAACCATCTGTCCAGCACTTTAAGGTTTACAAGACACTTTCACATTCCTATCTTATTTGCACATCAAAATTCCCCCAGAAAGTTCTTATTATGTTTTATTACTTTAGCAGGAAAATCTGAGCCCCCAAAATGTTTGATTTGTCTAGCTGCTCAGTGGCAGGACTAAGACACAACATGGGATCTCCTGAATCCAACTCTAAGTCAACTGGTCTCACTCTGGACCACACTGAACTTCCAAAGACTAGGGTTGGGCTGGTGAGAATGGTGATGAGGGGGGCAATGGAGAACCAGTTATTGAAAAGCAACTAATTTGTCACATGTACCTTGGTAATTAAAGAAACCTCTGGCCTTTTTTTCATTGTTGGATGGAATGACTGTTCCAATGAAGAAGTTTGCAATAGCAATGAGAAGAATGACCAGAAGAATCACTTGAGCCTGGAATGGCAAAGTAAAAGGAGACCACATTAGATTTATTTAGCTTTTTACATATTATGAAAGTTATGATTATACATTGGAGAAAGACTCTATCTCATTATTTTAGTTCAGACTTTGCTACCCAGAGTAGGTAATAAATGCATCTCTATAGAATGGCATCTCAATGAGCCTTATTCTTCCTGGATGTAGACACTACATTTTCATTGGAAGCATGTGTTTGGACACTTGAAGGTGACATTTCAAGAACATTCCAAGTAGCAGGTGAGTAACTCCTACAGTAATGTAAATGGAGCTAAAAGTTTTAACACTGATAGATGAGTTTTTTTCCAGGGAGAGCACCTACAGTTTCTTGCTTTTCCCAGTGCTAACTGCAGAAGGAGTTTGAGCACACAGAATGATACGTAGAATACCTGTGATGCCCAGGGCACTTGATATCAGGCTGCCGCTGTGTGCTCAGTACAAGCAATCTGCAAGGTAGACTGGCCAGATGGTCTTCCAATATTTCAAGGCTTTTATGACTTGGTGTTATCATATGGTATTTCCTTTACCTGGGATATACTTCACTCTATTCTTTGCTTACAGTATTTTCTTCTTCTCGTCCTTTAAGTCTGTTATCTCCTCAGAGAGGCCTTTCTTGACCACTTAATCTAAATAATAACACCTATATGTTCACTGAGGACTTACAATAGAACAGGTGTAGTTTTAACTTCACCTGCATATGTTTATTTAGGTAGATAATACCACTAACAAGCTAACAACCCTATGATATAGGTAATATTATTATCACCAGTTTAAAGATAAAGAAACTGAGGCACAGAGAGTTTAAATAATTTACTGAAGGTCACAGAGATATAAACCAGATCTAAATCCAGGTACTCTGACTATAGAACTGGGGCTTTAAATACTAGCTTTGACAACCATTAAATTTCACTGCTCCCCTGGGAGTAAAGTAGTTTACAGTAGACTTCCCCTTGTTTTTGTTTTGTTTCTTTCTCAGTATTCTGTTTATTTTCTTTACAGCACTTTCTATAATTTATCATTTTAAATTTATTCATTCACTTGTTTATTACTCATATATCCACAGACCATATATTGAACTAGGGCAGGGATTGCCTGTTTTGGTCAAAACTGAACACCTAGTGCCAAGCAGAATGTTCATCACATGGTAGGCACTTAATACATTTTTGTTTAATGTGCAAATGCAAAATCTAAAAAACATCATGTAAGAATGTTTTCTACTGCCTTTTATAGATGGGAGTCTTTGAACATCTTTCCATTTCTTACAACCACTTGAGCTCTAGTTACTTCAACTCCAGGCGCGTAGGAACATTTTCAATTGTATCAATCACGGTAGATTCATAAAGGAGGCAAAAGGTATGCTTACCATTATTCAGAAATTTGCTATCTGTTTTATAACTAGTTAAACTCAGTTGTTTTGTGGTCCTGCAGCATATGATGCCCTCAAAGTTGCTGGTGAAGTACTAAGTTTCAGAAGAGAATGAATGCTTTTGCCTCTAGTACCTTCTCCCAATACACTTGTCATTTCTTTTGGGCTTTAACATCCACAGGCAGCTTAAAAGGCAATACCAGAGTTTGTGATTGAGAGACACAGGCTTCCAGAGTGCATCATTGCTGTGATCATAAGGGGCCTGTGCATGAAGATGGCAGCCACCTCGGTGGCTGTGTCGCTGTGATGACAGCACAAAGAAGGACAAAACACAGGATTGTCACGTGACTTGTGAGTTGAATCATGACTGTCTGGATTTTGTGCTTTGTGGTTTTGGTGTTCCACATAGCACTAACCTGATCCTTTCACCATAGTAAATAATAACAGCAATTCTTTCTGAGTTTGGGGTTCCTCCTATTCCTGAAATTTTTTTCAGGACCTGACCAGATGATGTTGATAATATCATTTTTGAGAAATTCACCTTTGCTTCCCATTCCATTCCAGCTACTGAAATTCCTAAAAGAATCACCACCGTGATAGAGCCTATAATCCGGATGTCATTGGTTGGATCCACCATCATTGAGTCGCTCTCCTGGGGGTGTGAAATATTAAATGGTTAGAGATACAGCTTTTTGCAAGTGTGTCTCACTGTAGCTTTTTTTTTTTTTAAGTCAGAGTCTCACTCTGTTGCCCAGGTTGGAATGCAGTGGCATGCTCATGGCCACCGCAGCCTCAACCTGTTGCACTCAGGCGATCCTTCCGCCTCAGCCTTCCAAGTAACTGCAACTACAGGTGCACGCCAACACACCTTGCTAATTTTTAAAAATTTATTTATGGTAGAGACGAGGTCTGGCCAGGTTGCCCAGGCTTGTGTCAAAACCCTGGACTCAGACAATCCTCTAGCTTCCACTTCCCAAAGTGCTGGGATTACAGGTGTGAGCCACTGCTCCTGGTGCTTATTATAGCATTTAACAGTAAAAAGAAATATTGTGTACTAACACCTGGGGCCATTTAGGATAATAGCAAATTGAAACATTCAAAATTTGAGAAGTTAAAGAACCTAGCGTTAATTTTTTTTTCTGTGGAAATAGACCTTTGATAGCTAAGGTTAGGAGTTAGAAGTTTTAGAGATTCTTTCTAGTCATAGTTTTGGAAGCTATTGTAGCACTCAGTAAAAGTGTGTGTACATATACAAGTTTTGTTTTGCTTCAGAAGAATGAGCACTCACTTTTGCATATTAGAGGAAATCTAGAAAAATAAAAATGGTTTTACAATGTGAATGCTGGAAATTAAGTGCTATTCAATTTAAGAACAGACCACAAAAACCTGATAATACAGCTCTTGAAGATAATATAAATTTATAACTTATAAGCTTATTTATTTATCTAATTTTAAAATAGTTGCACTTTTACCAATTGAATTCAGTGAATACCTTCACTAGCATGAAGAAAGGACTAGAAGTTAGTTGGTATACCAGTTAGTTAATGTGCTTGAGCATGCACCACCCTAGACTGGCCACCTACCTAGAAAATGCCTAGTTTTCTGCAGTGAGTTATTTTAATGTTTAAACTTTCTTTCCCTTTGGAGCTCTATAACCATAATCATAGTATTGCTTCTGATAGTAATATCCATTATTTTACACACTATTTCACTTGATCTATACCACACTTCTGTGAAATACATTTAACAGAATTATAACCCATATTATAGATTTGGAAAACAAGGTTCAGATGAATCAAGGAGCTGATGCAATGTCTCTCAGCTGGCAAATGTGAGCGCCTGGACTTCAAGCCAAATCTTCTGATGCCAAGCCCAGGCTCCTTCCACTATATCCAACTTTTTTCCTTTCATCTGGCTATACTAATAGCCCCTAGTGCCCTGGAAAAGCAAACTAATGGAATTATCTTGCTTGGCTAAAGAAAAGAAAAGCTTTTAATTACCTTAAGAAGATCTACCACAGTCTCAGCAAATCCCACCACATACATAGCAACAGCCACTGCATTGGCAAAAGCAAAGATCAAGCCTATTGACCCACCGAACTCGGGGCCTAAACTTCTGGAAATGAGGTAGTAGGCCCCACCTGAAACAAGAAATGAACACACTTTACATGGAGGAACTGCTTGTTTATAAGACCAGATAATTTTGAACATCTGAGAGCATTTGAAATGTGAATTAATCTAATAAAAATATGATAACATTCTAATAATTTTAGGAATTTTGTATCACCCTAATGAAAAATAGCCCTTCTTGGTACTCTGTACATCATCTATAATAGCAGTATCCTAACCATAAAATCCAATTGATTAAAACCTAAATGTAAAAGATAAGCTACAAATGAAAACACAGCAAACTTTACACAAAAATTATTTGTATTTAAGCAATATTGAAATGTTCAATGAATAATGCAACTGAAGTAAAATTTTCTATCAAAAAGTTTTCAGGAGTAGGAAAGCCTGGATAGAAAATGAAGTGGGTGAAGTTTATCTTCTAACTTCCTTTCTGTTGCATATACAATTTTATATATTTATATTTCATACCTTTTACATAGATACACTTTCCTGGTACATATTCACTGCATAAAATATGTGTCTAGTGCTAGGTACTATCCATTCCATAAGTGAGGCTTGGTTTTCTATGGTTTTAGTTCAAGAAGGCATGATTATTACCAAGTAGTCATATATGCATAGGGGTAGCAAGTGGAAGAAAAGTAGGGAGGGCCTTGGAACAATTCCTTCTCTCTTGGACATTGAAAAAATAGTTCTAGACAAGGCTGTGTACATCTGTGCATATGAAAGACTGAACTAGATTGGCCAATGGCCTAGGAAGTCCCTAGAGCAGGTTACTGAAAGTAGATAGGACTAGATGTTAAGAGGCCTGATTATCACAGACCACAGTAAATTAGTGACTCCTAATACTGAGGTGGTTTTGGAGGCAGAGGGATTTGGCATGAGAATGACATTAAATGAGACACCTAAAAACAAAACAAAATGACTTTTTGCTGATTAAAATTTTTCTTTCACTATAGAAACTCTTTTAGCTTCATGAATCACTGAGGTGGTTTTGGAGGCAGAGGGATTTGGCATGAGAATGACATTAAATGAGACATCTAAAAACAAAACAAAATGACTTTTTGCTGATTAAAATTTTTCTTTCACTATAGAAACTCTTTTAGCTTCATGAATCAAAGTCCTCTCTAAAAGTGCAACATATTCTCTAGGTGGAGCAAATCCCCATTATTTCCTTTACACAGATTACATTCAACAGCTTTGCTAGCCAGGGACCTAGGTAGGGTTGATCAAAATGAGGGACAGGCAGGGTTGGTCAAAATGAGAGACAGGCGTGAAAGTGTGTTATGTGTCAGATAGTGTTTTAGAAGGCCCTGAGTGGGGAGATCTGATGAGGGACCTAAGTAGAGAACCAGAGAAAGCAAAAGGGAAGGGTAGGGGGACGAAGGGAAATGAGAAGAGCAATAAACTTCATCCCATTTATTTTCTGCATAGGCCTACATGCTCCTAGATGATTTGAAAGTAATTCCTTATTTTTTTCTTTCCTTTTGATGATATTCCCTTGCCTATTGGCCACTGGGAACATAATGTTTGGGCTGAATCCTGAGTCCCAGGTGCAGGAGTGGTTTACTGAGTAGGAATCGTCAGCATTATGGACTGGGGCACTGCAGAAGACCCATGCTGAGGATACTTGGGAGAGAGCCAGAGAGGTTCATCCAATGTACAAAGGAACCATATATTTTACTGTAATAGTCCATGACTTCTTACTAGACACATAGTTACTCTCCACTTTATAAACATGTTTCATCACAAGAAATAGGTGAAATAAATATTTCCTGGAGATATTCTAACTTTATAGAAATATTTTTGAGAAAAAAATTTGCCTTGATCTTTAAATTTTGGGTTACTTTGTTTCATTTTTTAAAAGATGTTGGAGACTAATTAGCAAATTCAAATTTCACTTCCGATATTAAATCAGCTTCAGAAATGATTAGTCACCAAACCTGTAGTCATAAGTAAATTAATGGACTTACCTCCTCTTACTACTCCATTTGTACAAATAGCAGACATAGAAATACCTGTGAGTGTCGTCACTACCACACTCAGGCCAATGATGATGACTCCAAGACCTGCAAAATCCCCCAAGAAAAGTGTTTGGCTCCAGTACTGAAAGAGGTCACCAGTACTTCAGAAGTCAGTGGTCTGAATCTTGCCACAGAAGGATCAATCTTCCTATGAAGACCTGAAATGTTCTAAAAGATCTCTTTCCACAAGGGCGTAGGAAATACCTGAAATGTACTAAACTTTAAAACTGAAGCCATATGCAGGAGTTGTTTTCCAAGAAACATCAGCAAGAGATATGCAGACTGGCCTGAAAAATAAAATGTTTAACCAAGAAATGTGCACTTCTGTAAGGCATGACCTGCAATGTGCCAGAGAGAACCGTTAGAAAAGAAATCAATGTAGACCTGGACTATACTCACCGCACCTTACATTTTCTTCTTCATCTGGCTCCTCCAAAAGGCTAGCCAGTCTTTAAGAATATTTGGCTACTTCCTTGATCCCATCACAAAAGTATATAAAAATGTTTGCCTACCCGTAGCAAATGATGAGGGCATTAGATATCTTAAAGATTTTACCTCCACGGACAAACCCGTTAGTTGCTATTGCAGAAGTTGACAACCCAGTAATAGAAGTTACCATGGTGGAAAGAAGAATTATGAGAACTCCAAGACCTGTTAGCAATGAAAGATAAAAGATAATACATTTTACTTTTTTTCCTTGGATTCCCTATCGCTGCAAACTATACTGCCTTTAAGTTTTCGGGTCCATGCCTCAGATCCCAATGGAGTTTCTTTGTGCTAAGGAGAAACTGGTATGCTTGGCATAAAGATGAAGTCAGAGAACGGCTCATTTTGATGAAGGATGGTTTCCAAAAGTAAACACAATCTAAAATGTAGCCTTGAAAAGGAAAAGTTGACTTAATGCTGATGTCCTGGGAGAGGATATACCTTGGCTGTGAAAAGAGAAAACATGACATTTAACCTTCTTTCTTGCTTGAAAGGAACCTGAATGAGAAAGTTGGGGGTTTGACAAAGGTTAACCTTTCCCATTTTTCTTGCATCCTTTTGCCTGGGGGAGGAAGAGTAAAAATAAACCAACTTGCATTACCTTTGAAAACACTCCAGAAAGGTCAGTGGTGAACTAATAGAGCCTGTGTTGCCTTTACCTTACAAATGATCGTACAGGTCACAAGTTTAATTACCTCCTCTGACATATCCATTTGTGACAATAGCAGAGGTGGATAAACCAGTGATACCAGTCACTGTCACGGCTAAGCCGATGATAATCACACCAAGACCTCAGTTGAGAGAGGAAAAATAAAGGCATTAAATGGTGGAACAATCCATTTGATTATTTACATAAAAGCAAGTAAGTTTAGGGTAATCACCAAAGTACCACATTTGAGTTTAACAAGTTGGCCAGAAAATCACCAGAGAATAAACGCTGAGCTTTGAATTTTTCTGCCTGTGGTAGCTCAAGTTCCAAGAACATCAAGGGCTAAAATGGGCAGTGCTAAGCTGTATACAACAGCACAGCTATGACTGATCATGACTTGATTTGAACCCCATTTAAAAAAATTTGAGACGAGGTCTCAGTATGTTGCCCAGGTTGTCCTTGAAGTCCTGGGCTCAAGTAATCCTCCCATTTCAGCCTCTTGAGTAGCTGGAACTACAGGCACACACCACCACACCTGGCAGAGCCCTATTTTTGATAAAGTTTTAAGCACCTATAAACATAATGACTTGTCTACAATTCCAAGCTGTCACTATAACTAGAGATTAAATGTTCAGCTTTCCAGGTAACTGTCATTTTATGGACATTTGGTCATGTAGAGCTGGAAAATTAAATACAGTATAGCAAATTATTCATCTGATAGATGGATAAAGTAGAAAGAATCGAATTAAACTACATTACTTTATTGGTTTTGTAACCTCTGGCATATTACTTATTTTCTAAATCAGTAATGGCAATGAAATTAAAAAGAATGCATGTGTAAGGTAGCTACTGTAGTGCATAGCACACAGTACAATCAGTGTTACTGCTTTATGAGCATATCCTCAATAGTCATAATAGCTATTTTTGTTTAAAAGCCTACTATAAATCCAGTTATGTGACAGACAGTGTGAAAGATGTAAGGAACACACAAAATGGAATTTAAAAAGTTACCTTCAAGAGTCTTATGGTTCAGAAGGTCAATGATTATAAGAAAAGGGAGAAAGTGATAGAGGCCAGAATTCAAGGAAGGCATGACTGCTTTCAGCATCAAGAAACACACAGCCAGGAGGATACTGAAGGGTTGCAGAATATTCCAGGAGATACCACTTGGGCAAAAGGATTATTTTGAGCTGAAGGTGATTGAAAAGAAGAAGATACATAAAAAGCTCTTGATCTCCTAAAAGCAGGACATAAATTTATAAATGTATCTCACCCTCTCTACCAGGAAGAACAGAAACTAATCACCAGAGACAACTTTAGACCCTTATCAGCCTGAAAAAGGCAACATAGGAATCTACACAAGTCTTACTGACTAGCCCTTATCATTTCTTAGTTTTCCAATTGATTTACCTTCCCACAACTTGCCACCCTGAGAGTGAAAAGTCATTTTCCATTGTCTTGTCACCTCTCTACAATTTTATTTTTTGTTAAGATGATATATAAGCCCATGTTCTAAACACACCTTTGAGTCACTCATCACTGAGTGTTTCCATGTTTATGCATCATGCTCATGTTAAGAAATTTTTTCTTGTTTTTCTCTTGTTGATCTGATTTTGCCAGTCTAAATTATAATGAACCTAAGGTGAGTAGAGGGTCAGAGTGTTTTCTCCCCTTTAATATGCTCTCCAAGGAAGGCTGACACAGAATTCAGGGGAAGGTTATGGGGTCCCAGCCAGTAAACTCACCCTGGCTCCACCCAGAATGCTCTGGTCTGGACTGTTTGGTATACTCCGCTACATAGAGTGAATATTTCATAGTTGTTGTTGGCAGGCTCTCTTGTCCCAGGGATGGTTAGAAGGGTAGTTGGCCAAGAGAGGATGCGATTTCTCTGGACATATTCCAAGAGAAGGGGAAGGGAAGGGAGGTTAAGGGCAACAATGCAAATCAGGTTCTAGAGTCTGGCTTCTTTGATGTTCCTGGCCATACACACCTCCAGCAGGAGTCTCTAGGCTACTTTCCAGGTTAAAGAGCAGTGGGAAGAAGCTAACTGTGGGCACAAGCTACAAACTGGGTGATATTGCTTTGGCACCTATAGACTCTCAAAAGCTAGTGACTGTAAGAAATAGTGTTGCACTAAATCTTTGTCAATTACAGGGATGCTGCGGTGAACATCACCTTTGTATCTCTATGTGGCTTCAGGTCCTTGTGCCAGTAAAGGTGACTTATTTGCACTTGTTTTGCTCTTGATGTTGTTTTCAGTAAGTTTGATATCAAATATTTACAATATTACAGAACCATATATTTGCATTTCATGACATTAAGCCTACTCTGGCTTTATTATTTTCCCACTGTTATATTCCCTTTACCTCTTTACTTTCTCAACAATTTTTTATTAATCCTTTCATATTGTAAATATCTCTGTAAACCACTGAAATATTGGGACCAAGTTTTAACAGCGAGAGATGGGCTTCTCACTCATAATCAAACAAAATCCTAGGGTAGGGTAGATGCCAGCTTGGAGAACATTTAGTTCATTGTTTTCTGAAAGTATAGTCCTTGAACTACTTGCTTTAGGAAATGCCTGAGGTGTTTATTAAAAATTCCCAGATCTATTGAGTTGGGATCTTTAAAAGTGGATCTCAGATTTCTGCAGTTTCCTAATCTAACTTCCCGGACAATTCTTATGTACCCTACAGTATGACTAAACTACCCTCAGCCTATCTCAACTTCTGTCTGACTATTCTTTAGTTTTATCTTCACATAATTGATTGGGAAAGAATTAACCTGCTCCCTAATTTTTAGAAGAAAAAGTAAAACTCACGGACTATAAGAGATTTACTTCAGGTCATACCTGCTTTTCACACACAATTTTCCTGCTTGCTGGTTAATTTTTTTGAAAACCATCTTACCCCAGACAAGGTCTCCAAGAAAGAGAAAATTCACTAGACAGCCTTACCAGCTCATTCTACCACTTGCTTTTGGGAATAAGAGAGCCCAAATTCATAGCCCCAGAATGGTTAGTTACCCAAGGAGCGACGGGAGCTACTGTTACTCCTGGCTCTAGATTCTTTCTGGGTTTATTCCCAGGTATTGGGCTTGAAAATATATTCTGATTTCTTCCCCAAACTACCCCTACTTCTCCAAGCAAGATGAAAATACTCGTATTTGTTTATTTTCTTTCCTAATAAAGGAAACCCAAATGGAACCCAGATGATGACGGAACTAATTTAACTTTAGGTTCACAGAAAAGGCCATTAAAACTGAGTAAGGTTGATACTAAGTCTCTACTACTCACTGAAGTCTATTTTCTGATCATCAAAAAAGAAAAAACAAAAGACAAAAGAAAAACAAAAACCTCCATTCAAAGGAAAACCCATTGAATACTCATTAGGTAGAATTCTACTCTCTTCTAATATATAATTTTATTACTTAAATAAAAATATCCTTATTAAAACAACATTAATGTCTGATAGTGTAATAAACCATTTAGCAGAAGATGGGATTCTTTATATTTTACAATTTTGCAATGAACTTGCAACTGGGTAGACTGTGAAGAGTAATGTAAGATCTGATTAAAGTTCAGATTATTGCCCAAACATAAGGATGTTAAATAAGTTGCATTAAAAAGAATTACTCTTGCCTTTGGCTGTCTCACACCTCCAAACAAAGTAATGTTTCTTGATGATCTCAATAAGTTACTAAACTGCCCTTAAAAACCTAATTTTGCATGAAACCCTGGAGCAAAACCTTGGCAATATTAAGATGCAGATTTTCCATGGAACAGCATATACTTATTTTGGCCCCTGCGGCTGTGAGCATTCATTTGCTATGCATCATAAAACCGGCAAGCAGCCCTTTGTCAGGAACCCAGCAGATGCCAAACATGAAACTGGAAAAACTATGAGAACTGGCTCCAGTTTTTCAATTTACAGCTTAGCCTTTTCTTTTTCGAGTTAGTCTTCTGGTGATTCTGAATATGTTTTGAAGAGCAAAGGCAATAAATAATGACCAACTGCCTTTTAAATTGTGAATTGAGATACCTTCTGGAGTGGTGTCTGAAAGCCCGTTTGAACTTCTATGTTCTTGACACTAAATCTTCCCCCACAAGTAAATTCATCATGTATTTTCCATATATGAACATCATTAATTTTATTACATTAAATCAGAAACTTTGATAAAATTCAAATAGATTTTTCACATAAATTTTACTGATACACTCTCAACAAAAAGGACTTGCTAGAGGAAATAATATTTTCAGTTGGATATAAAACATCAAATAATCACTCTTAAAATAATATCATTGTCATTATTTTCCATCTAGAAAAAATAACATTAGTAATATACATTATCAAAGTCATTTCATCTATCATTTTAAGCTTACAGTAGACAATATTTTATTAGCTTTTTTGTTACTGCTTGTACCTGAAAGTAACACAGTTATTTTCTTTGGAAAATGTTCAACAATTCAGCATTTTTATTAGTCAAGTCACATTTTCACTAGTTTTCCCACAAGTTTTTTTTTTTTGTTCAGTGAAGTTTTGTCAATCATCATGAAAAGGGACACTCTGTGACAAATGAGAAGCAAATGCCCCCAAATATGAATGTTACCTAAAATGCATGTGCATTTATATACCTGTATACCTAAAACTCTTATCAAAAGATAGAAATATGTACTTGAGCATTCACTTATTTGGCAAGCTGGAAAATTCCAGTGTCACAGAGTTAATTCTTCACCTTTCCTCTCTGAAAAACCTTGTCAAAGAAGCAAAGAGAAAGGAGTCCAAGTGTCAATTATTTCTGTGACCTTCATTTCACATTCAGCATTAACTTGTGAAAACAAGTTGCTTATTGAGTTTGTAATTTCCATT